>NC_080673.1:53265424-53568454 GCF_030445035.2 Dasypus novemcinctus
ACCTTTATTTTTTCTTTCCTTATTTATTTATTTTTAAATGTTACATTAAAAAAATATGAGGTCCCCATATACCCCTGGCCCACCTCACTCCACTCCTCCCACATTAACAACCTCTTTCATCATCGTGGCACATACATTGCATTTATACATTTTGGATCACCGCTGCACCACATGGATGGTAGTTTACACTGCAGTTTACACTCTCCCCCAGTCTACCCAGTGGGCCATGGCAGGACGTAAAATGTCCAGCATCTGTCCCTGCAGTACCACCCAGGACAACTCCAAGTCCTGAAAATGCCCCCACATCATGTCTCTTCTTCCCTCTCCCTACCCTCAGCAGCCACCATGGCCACCTTCTCCACATCAACACTACGACATCTTCCATTACTAATCACAATAGTTCCATAATAGGATATCAGCAAGTCCACTCCAATCCATACTCTATTCCTCCACCCTGTGGACCCTGGGATGGTTATGTCCACTCCACCTCTATATCAAGAGGAGGCCTAGATTCTACATGGATGATGGATGTAATTCTCCTGCTTGCAGCTGTAGGTACTCTCGGCTCCCTGGTGTGGTGGTTGACCTTCACCTCCCTGCCGGCTGGCCGGGGTAAGTCCAATAAACCAGACAGTAGGAGTTGCAAGTCTGCTGAGGCTCAGGGCCTGGCTGTCACATGGACAGTCCAGAGATTCAAGTCACCTGAGTGTACATGAACCCCAGTGCCAACCACAGGTCTGGTAAAAGTGACAGAACAGGCATGTGTAAAAAGGTCATATCTAAGTCCAACTCCATGACACTCAGGAACACAGACTCCAAAGTGGGGCCAACTGACATGACCCTGAACTCCAGAGCCATCTGCCATGACCATAGAACTTGTGGGTCTCTGTAGCCCTCAGGAGAACCAGTACCTGGGCTTCTGTCTACTTCGGCTGTCTCTGGGACCCTGCTGAGGCATGAATAAACATGACCCCTCTCGACTCTTTTTTGGAGACTCATAGTCATATAAACTCATTTGTCCTTTACTTTACTTTTAATGTATGCCAGGCACTTTAGAGCATGGAAGAAGAAGAAATATTTTTAAAAAATAGTCAGCATGGTGAACTATACAAAGAGTAGGGAGGAATAAAATGCACACACAAAACAATGGTTATAATATGAAAATATCTTCTAAATGTGACCAGCCTGGCATAGAACCTTCTTTTCCTCTTCTGGCATTCTGCTCCATGTCCTCTAATCCACAGAACAAGCATGGATGTATGTTGCTCCTGGTGTCAATTCTAGAGGCATTTCCAGAAGACATTTTTCTAAGATTATTTTTTTAAACAAATAGGCATTACAAGATGCGTAACTTTCTAACGCTGTCATATGTGGGGGACTTCTTTACATCTAGGAAGCCTAGAGGTAGCAAAAGTTTTCTTTCAAACGTTGGGGGAAAGTTGACAGCAGCTTTTTAATATTATATACACAGCCTTCTGTAAACGGCCAGTAAATCTTCCCAAAGAGTGGTCGGCACTTACTGGCCAGACGTGGCATGCTCTGCTATTATTCCTCTCTTCCAATATCGAGCAAGGTGGGGTAGGAGGAAGACTGACCTCCTGAGGGCTCCGCTCGCCTTCGAGGCCCGTTAAGGCCTTCATCGTTGTCAGGACGTGTTGGCATCTCGTCCAGCCAGGACACAGCGGTGACGCCAGGCCCGGGTCTGCACGGCCGCAGGCCTGAAGCCTGCCGCGGGGGCGATCCGCACTCCACCGCGCTCCTGAACACTTAAATTTTACCAAGCAGTTATTGAACCGTTACTACGTGTCAGGCATCCTGCCAGACTCTTTAGTCTTGTAAAAAATCCAATTTCTGGGCGTTCCACTGCAGATACAAAGAAACATGCAGTTCCTCTGCAAGGAGCTTATGCTTGGGCTATGGGGTCAAACTTGGGGACGAAAGGTCACCTAAGGCAGATTTAGAAGGAGGTAGGGCTCCTTTGCCCTAATTTTCTCTTAAACTATTCCAGGTTGGTCTTTCTGTTTCAAGCTCTGGGCTGACAGTGATGGGTGTGGGGGTCTCTGAGAACAAGGGAGCCGGTCCGCTTGCTTCTCTTTTCACGTCGGTGGTGACAGTGCTTCCCCTCACTCAGGTCTGGCTGCAGAGTAACTGGGTGCTTGGCTGGGAGGGGATGGTTTGGGCGACTTTTATCGGCTGACAGAGCTCATGCAAGGAGACCCCTCCCTGGGATGTATCACCAACACCTTCCTGTTCACAGACAGGCTCCCGCCCTCTCATGCTGTGCCAGGATACAACTCCAGCCAGCAGGCCGCTCCGCCCTCAGCACCCACTCCACCCTCAGCACCCACTCCCCGCACCCTGACGTCGCCACCACCCAACCCTGCAGCCAGGAGGGCAGTCCAAGCCCTGGGGAAGCCCAGGCTGCCTGGCAAAAATCCTGCCTGGTTCTGCTCCCCACCTCTCCTGGCCCTCTCCTCCCTGTCCCCACTCCTCTCATTTGTAGGTTATTAACGTCAGTTCTAAGTAAACACACGATGAGGCATTGTTCCTCTTTGTTCCTTTTCTAAGTTAGGGCAAACTGGAGAACTGCCCACTCACAGCTGATCCCCCTTTTTCAGAACCCTTAGGCAAGGGGCAAAGATCTGGTTGGAAAGTGCTTTTCTTCTCGCGGTATTTACAAGTGCTGTACTGAAATAAACAGCACAGTGGGAAATACAGTGAAATAAAGTCCTCCTTTAATGTGCCTTCTGTCTGCCTCACCTCCCATCCAGATTGAACCAAAGACATGTGGGTGTGAGTGTCCTCCTGGACCTTTCTATCACATGCTTTATTTGTGGGCCTTTCTAGAAGGGCCACATGTTTCTATCAGAGTCAATGTGACCTCATGAAGAAAGAGGCTGCCTTGTTTCCAAGGCCAGAAACAGGCAGATCTTCTCTGGACCCAGAAACCCTATGGTTTCTACTCCTAATTTCTCTAGATCTAGGTGCAGATACGTGATTTTGGAAGACCACCCTTTGGACGCTGGGTTGCTGTATGACTGATAAAATTCATTTGGTTTTGATGACCATAGGAAGCAGTGGGTTAGATAGAGTACAAGGACACTAAGCAGGGCGTTAGGAAATCCAGAATCCCATGAGTCTGCCGTGCCTAACTTTTGAAAGACCTTCTGTAAACTACCAAACCTCTGGGTTTCACCATCCTCCTCTAGAAAATGAAGTGGTCAGATTACCTAAATTCCAGATCTTTATCAGTTAAAAAAAAATAAAGTTATTTTCTTTATGGGGAATTTTTCTAATGGTTTTGAATATGTGTGTAAGGGGGTGGGGGGGTTCTCTCTTCACCTGCCTACAGTAATTGAACCAGATCCTTTATGTCAAACGTAAACTGCAGAAGTGGTCGTCATGAGGTCATGGAGACGTCCAGTGGAGGTACATGCCGACGAAGCCGAAGACAGACAGAGCCATCAGACCAGAGCTCTGCCCAGGGGATGCACATGGGTTGAGCTTAAAGCCTTTTCCCAGGCTTGAGGGTGGGCCTTCTCCACACGGCATTTGCTCGGAGGCAGAGTCCCCAGTAATCACCCTGTTCTTTGATTTCCCAGGCGGAACACCTAACCAGCTGCTACTGGGGCGGGAGCAGCAATGCCCTGGACCGGCACGACCCCAGCCTGCCTTACCTGGAACAGTACCGCATTGACTTTGAGCAGTTCAAGGGGATGTTTGCCCTTCTCTTTCCCTGGGCATGTGGAACTCACTCCGATGTGCTGGCCTCCCGCTTATTCCAGTTATTAGATGAAAATGGAGACACTCTGATTAACTTCCGAGAGTTCGTCTCTGGGCTAAGTAAGGACATGTGATGATGATGACTGCATGAGATGAGAGGGCGATGACTCCAGTGGTCCCCGGTGCTGCCCTCAGCCCCTCAACACTGGGGCTTAGAGGCAGAGAACTACATGGGAAAGTTTGCAAACTGATTGCAAAATTTATTGTTAGTTAATGGATAGATCATTGGCTTCTACATTAGACTACCCTCAATACTAGTTAAAAATACATTATCAGACAAGTTGCAAGACAGTGAAATGCCAACTTAAAATAAACCTGAAATCACAGACCATGATAACTTTACAAAATACAAAAGAAATATTCAGGTGGATTACCTTTTCTTTAAAAACACATCAAACTCACTGTCTGACTTATTTCCCACCTTATAACCTTATTGGACTCTTCTTTCAATTCTAATATAACATAAAAAGTTATGTGTTGGTAGAGTTTGACTCAACCAATGTAAAGTTATATGGATTTAATAGGCATTATGTCAGGCTGCCAAAATGAGGTAAGAAGGAAAGTTTTTAAATTCTAATGGCACCCCTCTGCAGCTTGAGGCCATACCCAAGGAAAGATAAAGGGTGAGACATAGCGCCTACGATGATTTCAAAGAATACCCTAAACCTGTAAGAATAATGTCTGTACACCTGAGAACTCAGAAGCGGATGGTTAAAAAAGTGTGTGTGTGTGCAAGTGACCTCTCCCTAGGTAAAATATATTTCTACAAAGTACTGATATGTGTGCTTAAAAGGGGGAGAGAGTGTAGGATTTTGCCTTTATTGAGTGCAGACGCAGTTCTAGGTGTTTCAGAAGTTGTATTATATCCCTTAACCCAGACAACAGCCCTTTGAAGTAACAATTATGTCAGCTAACACATAACAGCATTTTCTCTGTGCTGGGCACTGCACTATGCTTTGTATGAATTTAACTTTCCTAAAGGCACACAGCTACAAAGAACTAGAGCTAGGATTTGAATCCAGGCACCCTGGCAGTTATTATTATTCCTATTTAAAGTTCAAAATGTTATGGCTGGAATATTAATTTTTAGCTAATCAATAAATATCTGTAATTGGCCTGCAGTGAATGACACATTTAGTATATTCTACGTCCAGGATTCAAGTGGAGGGTTGTTTATCTCAGAAGCTCCTCTTGGAGAGTGGATGCAGCCCAAGCCGTTGAGTGCCTGCTTCCCACAGGGGAGGTCCCAGGTTCAGTTCTTGGTGCCTCCTAGAGAAAACAAAAACAATCAACAAGCAAAACAAGTGGAAAAAAAAAAACAACTCAAGGGAGCCGATATGGCTCGGTGGTTGAGAGCCGACTTCCCACATATGAGGTTCTGAGTTCAATCCCCAGCCCCCAGCACCTCAAAAAATTTTTTAAAAAAAGCTCATCCTTTTCTCACTACTCCATGCTGAGGACCGCCAAAGGGGATTTTTATGGAAAGGGAATAAGTTTTTACATATGCAGTTATATGTAAATACGTTCTCCTTATTTAAAAAGTTCAACAATACAGACAAGTCTTAAAGATCCCTTTGACCCTATCCTAATCTCTTTTACCCACAAGGTAACCATTGAGATCAAAAAGGGATTATAAAGCATATTTTTGGATAAGAGTGAGGAAAAAGAGAAAGATCCTGCATGTAGAAAGTGACAGAAATAAATATAAGTATTTAATTTACTTAAATCCACTCACCCCCTTCAGGGGGATTATTATACAAAATCTTCAAGATAGGAAAAAAATATTTGAAATCCAAGATGATGCGAACACTGAAAAAGAGTACTTAGACCTTTCAAAGTTCCTAAGCCTGGAAAACAACACCACAGGTTACTTGGAGAATCATCAGGTGTGGCTACAGAAGTACCATCAGTCATGTTAGTCCATTATAGCAGTGGAGAAATGCAAGGAGACCAGAAATGAGAAATATGTTCCTAATCTTTAAAATTCATTCTGAAAGGATATATTGGTGATTTTACTATCAATTCCCAAAAGGTCTCTAGAAATTATTAAGTGGTCCATATGAACTTAGAAATGAGAGGCTACTATCAGAAGCCATAACTTAGCTATATCACTTTCCTTGTCCAATAATATTGCTAAAAGGTAGAGTCCCTCAACTTCTCATAGTGTGTCGTGATTGCAGCCAGTCATTTGACAGTTAACTCATCATAAGTGGGAATGTTGGAAGTGTATGGAAGTTGATGATTGCAAACTGGTTGCACACCTCTACCCAAAGTAAGAAGGTTAATGAATCAGTGTCAGCTGAGAGAGAGGACACTAGTACCTTGGACCTGGTATTAAACCTCGTTTGTAAAACAGGGTTCTTGTTAGAAATAAGATCATTCAAGTAAAGTTTCTATAATAGTGCCTGATTCAGACAATGTAATGGTTTTCACTGTGATTGCCATTTGACCCCTGCTACTGGACTCTTCAGCAATTTAAACCGTGAAAATAGAAAAGGTTACAGGAAGTTGGGAGAGACGGCTGATAATGTTGGATGACAAAAATATGATGAAAATTTTTTGTAAGAGGAAATGACTGGCAAAAAAATGTATAGGGATAAATCAGAAGTCCTAAATTTTGAAAATTGTAAAAGAGTTTGATAGACTATCTGCATATAGTATAGTGGTTTCAAGCATGGCATCTAGGGTCAGACAAATCTGAATTTAAATCCTGGGCCTGCCACTTACTCAAGTTTATGACCTTGACCTAACATCAATAAGCCTGACTTTTCTCACCTATAAAATAGGGATGATAGTTGTGCCCATCTCAGAATTATTGTAAGAAGTAAGTGTAATAACATGCAAAGTAGTTTGCTTAAGGTTTAATATAGAGTGAATTGTTAATTAACCATTATTTTCAAGAGTAGAATTAATCAATGCCAAAATCTCAGAGTTTGGTTAATCATGTGATCAGTATGAACCTCCAAAGTGAAAGAGTATAAAGGTTGAAAGCAAATTTAGGCTACATTTAGTGGAAATGTCAGGAACAGTCCCACTCTTCTGAAGTGCCCAAGAGGCTTCTGGAGCTCTGCCTGGAGAGGTACTGATTGACAAATTAACACAAGGTGGATGTGGATCAGAGTGAGGAAGCAGTGTACAAACCATGTCATAAGAGAAAGTTGAAAATTTTGGAGATGTGTACCCTGGGAAAGATAAAATTGCCTTGAAAAGATAAACTTGGGAGGAATGGAACTTCTGTCTTTAAATATCTAAAGGAGTGGTATAGAAGAAGCAATAGGCTGAGTGAGGGCAATGGGGAGGATTAATTTTAAACCTTTTTTGAGTCATGGACTCCTTTGAGAATCTGCTAAAGATTATGGACCTTTTCTTCCCAAATAATGACATAGGCACATACACAGAAAAATGTTTACATTGTATGGGGTTTATGGATTTTACGAACTTAGACTGCAGTTTAAGGGCCCCTGGACTAGAGTAAAAGTTGTGGAAGAACTTGTAATATTTGCTGAATGCATTGGTGGAGTGAAATGCCTCCAGTTGTAATGAGCTTCCTGTCTTTGAGAACGTTCAAGCAGTTGCTAGATTCGTTTTTTACAAGGGTGTGTTAGAAGACATTTCCACCTAAAGGGAAGGTTGTTCAAGATAACCCCTGACATCCCATCCAACTCAGATTCTATGATTCCGCTTCTTCCTTTTGCAAATCTCATTATTCTTCAGGTGCTTTCAGAATAGATCATTACAAAGATTTTCTAATTCCTAAAATAAATATGATGTTAAATGAAAAAGTAACAATATTTGGGGGGAGTTGAAGTTATGGTGATATAATGGCAGATATGTTACAATAAATGAAACTGAGGAAACCTTTAGAAGGACAACACAGCAACTAATAAGGCTTTCTAAAATGAGTCATAATGTTTTGCAAACGTACATTGAGACTATTTCTGAACTCATTCTATTAGTTATTTAGGGTGTGGGGCCCCAATGCATAACGTTTCTTATTGAGAATAGTAGTGCTCTATGTGCCAGCCACTATTCAACATATTTTATGCATGTTAACCAATTTAATTACATTTTGTGGGTGTTGATGTCAAGACCACTGGTAGAATGTTCTAATACTATTGCCTTATAGAGAGGAAACTGAGGTTCAGGGAGGTTAACATGACTAAGGGCACATAGTGAGTAGTTACATATGATTTAAAACCAGACATCTTGTCTCCAGATCCTGAGCTCTTAACCCAAACATTTCCTGGCCAGACCTTCTGTCACATAATGTCTTGGTTTCAATTTGTAAGAGGTTGACTTTCCAGCAGACACTAAGTATTTCATGTTGGTTCTTATGTGACTTCTAGGTGCTGCATGCCACGGGGACCTCACAGAGAAACTCAAACTCCTGTACAAAATGCACGTCTTGCCTGGTAAGTGAGCTACATGGAGTAGCACATATACATGTAGCCGTGAGCTGACTTGAAATGTATATTTTTTTTAGTAACCCATTTGCCTTTTTTTAATTTATCAAATAAAAAATGGGTCACTAGCCAGCATCACTGTATCTCTGTCTCCCTCGTCATATACCGTTCTCCTTTCTGAGTCACTGTGCACAAATCTCCCTCTCCTTCCTCTTACAGAGACACCAGTCATTGGATTTAGGGCCCACACTAGTCCAGTATGACCTTGTCTTACCTTGACTACATTTGTAAAGGCCCTACTTCCAAATAAGGGCCCATTCACAGATACCAGGGGTAAGGATGTGAACATACCATTTGAGGAGACTCACTTCAATCCACTAGGAGAATTATTATTTTCATAGCACACAATTTCCTAAAATTTGGTTTGTAAATCATTATTCTACAGGATTTAGAAAATCATAAAAAGAAAAATGTAAAGAGAAGTTTTTTTGTGTGAGGTTGTTAATCAGGAAGGTGTAGTTGGAAAGGACTGACTCCCCCATCCTTATGGTTTATAGAGGTCGTAGGCATTCAAGACCCCCAACTCTGTGACCCTGCACCACATTTGTAACTTTAGCTTCTCATCCTTCCCATCCTGCCATATCCTCTAATAGGATCCTCTTGTTCTTTAATAATTAAAGCATACTTTCATTGAGTCATGACCCTGCCAATATGAAAAAGAATTATCTTCCCTCCCTTCTCTAGAGCCATCCTCTGATCAAGATGAGCCAGATTCTGCTTTTGAAGCAACTCAATACTTCTTTGAAGATATCACCCCAGAATGCACACATGGTGAGTGACTTTAATCACCAAAGGCACTCTGTTTCCTTTCCACAAAGCCCTCTATTGTTGGAAAAAGACTCACCTCCAAAGGTAGTTTGGAGTATGTGATTACAAGAAGTATGTGATTACAGTTGTCTAATGTGATACTTTCCTTTCATGTATTTGAGGTTGTGCAAATTGGGGAGAAGGTCTCCACTGTAGGAAACACATCCATTGTGTCTTGCTGGCTGAGAAATATCGTGCCTAGATACTTTGCCCCTCTCTCCCTGCAAGGGTCTGCTCATTAGGAACCATCCTGCTGTTATGCTGCTATCCAGAATCAGGACTGGAAATTATCAGAGAGCATCCCTTCCCTGCCTTTGCTCTTCTGTCAGGAATCCCCAAACTACAGCCCATAAGTCAAATGCAGCCACTGACTGTTTTGTATTGCCTATGAACTAAGAATGGGTTTAAATCTTTGCTTGGTTTTACAAAAGTAGAATATTTTGTGACCTGTGGAATTATGAAATCTAAATTTTAGTGTCCTAAAGTTTTATTGGAACACAGCCAAGTTCATCTGTTTATGTATTGTCCATGACGACTTTTGCACTACAACTTCAGAATGGAATAATTGGGGCAGAAACTATATGGCCCATGAAGCCTAAATTATTTACTGTGTGGCCCTTTTCAGAAAAAGTTTGCTGACCCTGCTCTATATAAGTCTCCAAAGACTTGATTCAACTCATTGTCTAAATCTCTAAATTTATAGATTAAAACATGTACTTTTTTTGTCTCTTATGAATCTAAGAAACAATCTCTGTTTCTGCAGTGAATTATTTCCCTTCTAATTCACCATTTGGTCAGTTATATCGCTTCACCTAAGTAAATGTGGGTTTTTCCTGGGTCCTTTTCCTCTTCAGCTTTTCAGTTCCCAAGTAAGCACATCTTAGACCTGCCTTTGAACTGTTTGAGCATATAAGTGATTGGGTAGAGGGGAGTAGGGCAGACTCAGTTTTATTGTTATTGGCAAGCTGGGGGTAAGGTTGTAAGTTTTGGACAGATTGCCTGCTCTATATAGTTATCTTGGTGACCTCAGGCAGGTTCCTTGTATCCTTGAGCCTCAGTTTCCCTGTTTGGAAAATGGAGAGGATGGCTATCATATTGGGTGGTATAAATTCTAATGTGAAACAATGTAGTAAAGCTTTTAGCACAGTGCCTTAGCTTGTCCTAACAATATCTTTAATGACTTTAGCAATCATTCGGTGATAGACTTATCTTCCAGTGGGCACATGTTTCAGAAAATAATTCACTTGCTTCAAAAATGCCTCAAGAATGTCACATACCAACATCATTTAATATAATAGAATGATGGTTTTTTTATTCTGAAAGATGCTTTTGTAAATCTCTTTTAATCCTAACAGTAATATTGCTTGGTATTGAAATTTTTAAAATATAGATAAAATATACAGAGTAAACTAAAGATCTCTTAAAATCTTACCATACATAAATAGCAATTTTCTTGAAATATTTCTTCTCCATCTTTTTTAAATCATTATATATGTAATTAGAATAACAGTATATATAACTGGGCTCAAACTGCAGTATTATATGCTACCTTTTTCACTTAAAATCCAGTGACCATGTTTCCATGTCATTAAAAATTCTTTGAAAACATGGTTTGTAAATGGCTGTATAATATCCATTGTATAGGTTTATTGTATATTAAATATTTTTGAATATTTACATGTTTCCTAAATTATACTCAACATTAAGAATAGGGGAATTTCTCAATGGTATATAGTGTAGTGCCCTCACTCTGTCTTAAAACCTGCTTAAATTAATCTAATACCAAATACAGTAAAGGTCACATATCCAGCCGAAGAGGTGCTGGAATGGGAACCTGAAAATGTTATATACCTCTCCCTTCTGAAGTCCTACATGCCCTGTAAATATCCTGTTTTAAAAAGAAAACAATTTAAAGATGTATAAAACAATTAAACAATGTATAAAAACATTGGAAATCATGTTTTTGAAACATGAAAGGGATTTCATAGTACATAACCTTTTATCAAAAGATATTTTTTGTTTTCTTTTATCAACATAGATTTTAATTTCCTTAAAAGAGTGAGTTCTTGACCCATTTATGGGGGCAACCACCATAATTGTGAAAAAGAATTCTGTGGCAGTTCTCCACCTAGAGGTAGGGTTGCCAAATAAAATACAGGCCACCCAGTTAAATTTGAATTTAGGATAATTGACAAATAATTTTTTAGCATTAGTATGTCCCATGCAATATTTTGGGAACTAAAAAAATATATATATATTGTATGGGATGTACTAAAAATTATTCATTGTTTACTTGAAATTCAAATTTAACTGCAAGATCTGGCAGTCCTTACTAGAGATTTTTCTACTTTCTATTACAAATGCTAAATATATGGTACTGTTAAATAGCATTTTGATTTTTCTTATGAATTTTCTTGGTAGTTGTTGGATTGGATAGCAGAAGCAAACAGAGTACAGATGATGGCTTTGTTACAGTGAGTCTAAAACCAGACAAAGGTACAGATTTTTTCTTGCATATATTTACCTTCCCGCTATTTGAGCATTTGCTTCTTGACCTTTGAATGTGTTTCTTGGCATTTGCGTTTTAGGGAAGAGGACAAATTCTCAAGAAAATCGTAACTACCTGAGACTTTGGACTCCAGAAAATAAATCTAAGTCAAAGAATGCAAAGGATTTACCCAAATTGAATCAAGTAGGTGCTTTACAGTTTATTTCATTCATTTCAAACCTTGAAGCTCTGTTTTCCAGCCATAGATAAATGTAGACTAAGTACCCTCAAATATAATGGTAATTTCAGGCACTTACTTAGTATCTGTTTAAATCTATTTTGTACATTTAAAGGTTTTGGTATCAAAACTATGCTTGGTGATGAGAAAATGACCTCAGAGAAAATGTGAACCAAGAAATGTTCCATTTTGCAAGTACACACCTCTCATCCCAAGGTGTTAAAACACTCAAATACTCAGAAGGCACGCCCATGCTATTTTTAAGTCACTGTGCTCCATTATAAAGATGTCTGACATATTTTTCCTTAAAGAGCTGAATCATAATGAGTGAGAAAAACAATATAAGTAATTACAAGACAGGTGGAGTGTGCTAAGTTTCATAACAGAGGAACAGATAAGTAATCGGAGATGACAGTGGAAGATGTCCAGGGAACTCAGGGGACATATCATGGAAAAAAGGTGTTACTCGGCCAAACAGGTGCCAATACAAAGTCCCAGAAATCTGTTGGCTTTTATAAAGGGTGTTTATCTGGAGTAAAAGCTTACAGGTTAAAGAGTCCGACTCAAGGTTGTATTCTTATCAAAGTCAGTTGTCACTTGTTGAAGCAAGATTGTGGCTGATGTCTGTAAAGGTTCAGCTTTCTCCACTGGGCTTCCTCTCTCAGCTGCAGGCTGGCATAGGGCTTGTCTCTCTCTGCTGGCACAGTGCTCCTTTCTTTCTGGGCCTTCTCTATCAGTCTTGGCTCCCTTCTCAAGGTCAGCTGCAAACTATCAGGCAAATGGCTAATCTCTCCTGGGGTCCCAGGATCAAATATGGCAGAACTCTGTCTCTTCCCATGTGTCTTCTTGAGTGACTGTCCATTTATATCAGCCCACCAAGGGAGCAGGAACTCAACGTGAGTCACACCTTACTGATGTGGTCGAATCAAAGCCCTAATCCTAACAGGTAATCAAAGACATCTCAGCTGAATTTATTGTAATCAAAGTGTATCATACCCAGAGGAATAGATTCGTTTACAAACATAACTGTTTTTTTAATTCATAAAATAATCTCAAATTGTCACAAGGGTATTGTGAGTTAACCTTTGAAATATGGAGATGAATACTGAAGTGTGTCAAAGGGAAATGAGATGATGTCTGGGATTTCCTTAAAATTCTTCAACAAAGGCAAAAAAGAATAAGGAAAACAGCTAATGAAGCAAATGTTTAAATATTAATCATTGTTGAATCTAGATAATGGACCACTGAAAGCTGATTATATCATTCTTTCTATTTTTATATGTTTGAAGTTGTTCATATTTTTTTTTTTTAATGCCAGAAATAGCAACAAAGAGACTTGGAGCAACACCTGAATCCATCTTACACACAGAACTTTTTGTCCATCTCTTGGGGGTCCGTAAATTTAAATGGCTTTACAGCCCACTTCATCCTGCCTCTGTGCTTCCCGTGAAATGAGCACATTCTTTGTGTTTCTCCCAATCATTTTTCAGGGGCAGTTCATTGAGCTGTGTAAGACAATGTACAACATGTTCAGCGAGGACCCCAACGAGCAGGAGCTGTACCACGCCACAGCCGCGGTGACCAGCCTGCTGCTGGAGATCGGGGAGGTGGGCAAACTCTTCATCACCCAGCCTGCCAGGGAGGGCGGGAGCGGGGGCGGGCCGTCCTGCCACCAGGGCATCCCAGGCATACTCTTCCCCAAGAAAGCGCCCAGCCAGCCTTACGTGGTGGAGTCCGCCGAGCCCCTGCCAGCCAGCCTGGGGGCCGACAGCGAGGACCAGTCGCTGGGAGGGCAGATGGAGGACATCAAGCTGGAGGACTCCTCGCCCCGGGACAACGGGGCCTGCTCCTCCATGCTCATCTCTGATGACGACACCAAGGACGACAGCTCCATGTCCTCGTACTCGGTGCTGAGCGCCGGCTCCCACGAGGAGGACAAGCTGCACTGTGAGGACATTGGGGAGGACACGGTCCTGGTGCGTAGCGGCCAGGGCTCAGCAGCGCTGCCCCGGAGCACCAGCCTGGACCGGGACTGGGCCATCACCTTCGAGCAGTTCCTGGCCTCACTCTTAACTGAGCCCGCCCTGGTGAAGTACTTTGACAAGCCCGTGTGCATGATGGCCAGGATTACCAGCGCCAAAAACATCCGGATGATGGGCAAGCCACTCACCTCGGCCAGTGACTATGAGATCTCGGCCATGTCAGGCTGACACAGGAGCCTCCTCTGGGGATGGGGAGAACTGGGAGGGGCAGGGACTTTTTTATGTTCTTCTGTGTCAGGGTTCCTTTTTTTTTCTTTTAAATTAAATATTTATTAGTACCTGGCTTGAAGCCCGGTGTTTTCATAGAGTACAATGAAAACTGTTGGAGATATATTTAAACACCTCAAAGTAGGTAAAGTACACGCTCTCGTTCTTTGGTGGGGGGAAGGGGGTTGGGGTGGGAATCGACCAGAATACAATTTATTCAGTGAATTCTAAAACAGATGAATCTGTCAGTGATATGTATGTATTATATCTTATTAATCTTGCTGTTGAGCTGTATACATGGTTTAAGAAATTGTCCTCTTTAATCCTAAAAAAGGTGGCAGTCATTTGTGTATGGGGCTTTTCAAAATAAATTAGAATGATAAGGAAAATGAAATGTCACAAAAACAAGAATGTTCTTAAATGGAAAAGGCATTGTCAGCTGGGTAAGGCCTATACCACACCATTTTAAGAGGTATTAAAAAATATTTTTTAAGATTTAAATGATATTTCATAAAAGTTCTCTATTCAAAAATCACATTCAACAAATGCTCCTCTTCAAGGGGAAAACATTTAAGGTTCTAAGCAATTATGAATGTATAAGTGATTTTTACATAATGCTAGAATAAGTTTATTTTATCAATTTGGACAAATACCAGATCAATTCTGCATTTAAAATGAAATTATTCTGATCGTGTGAGATGGCCAAAATTCAGTGAAAATGAACCATATTTTGTTAAAGAGAATCTGAAAGTGGCAGCAAAGATAACAGAGGGTTCAGGTTTTTTTTTTATTTGGAAGAGTGAAAATACTGATACTTCTGATACTGGATTTTCAGCTTCTTGTTATTCATTGCAAATAAAGCAAAAAAATAAATAAAGCAAAAAATAAAACAATAAGCTTTACCATTTTCATAATCTCCATAGATTCAAAAAATTGTACAATGTATTGCGTATGACCATCTATAAAGTAGAGATAATGTAAACTGAAAAAAAAACCTGCAAAATAACATAACTGAATGTTTTAAAACAGAACTTGTCACTTTATATAAAAGAATAGTATGCTCTATCTGTTTCCTGAATGGATGTGGAAATGATAACTAGCACACCTGCACTTTGAATTCTCGCTTCTTTTTTTTGATTACTATTATGGCTTTTGTTTTTTACAGACTTTGGAGAGTTCTTCTTACTGTTGAATTCATAATCATGGTCACATTTTCTTTGCTAATTCAGAATATTCCTTTCAACATTCCTTTTTTTATTGTATATTGTGACTTTATTTTAACTGTTGCTGCTGTTTTCTATTTTGTTTACAGATTGATTTTTAAAACTGTCAAATGAAGTAGTATTAACCTCAGATAGGGTAAATGTGAACAAATAAAATACATCACATACTCAGATATGGCTTTTATCTCAGTGCTTGAGTTTCTGCCTAAGATAATAATATTATTCCTTTGACAACTTTGCAGGAGAAATTTTATTTGGTAATAACTTTACTTAAGTAAACAATTTTTATAGGCAGATATTTTGAGGTAAGACATATAATATGCAGTGACATGTATAAGAATGAGTATATTTAAAATAAGGAAGAAAATTTATCAGTAAGCTAATTTAAAATTCTTATCCTACATAACAGGATGAAAATCTCTCTGTTTGATCCTTATTAGTACAGGGAACTACCATTTGGTATGTATTTAATCAAGAAACTAGTCACTTATGTGCTTGATCTCTTAAGACTGTTAAACATTATTCCATATGTTTCTATTTCTAAAGTCACTTAAGGATGACCAAAAAGTAATTCTAGGGAAGTGGATATGGTTCAAGTGATAAGGCCTCCGCCTACCATATGGGATGACCTGGGTTCAATCCCTGGGACCTCCTAGTGAAAAAGAAGAAGAGAAAGTGTGCCTGCACAGCAAGCTAGTTTCTGTGTGGTGAGCCGAGTACCTGAGCAGTGAGCCAAATGCGCACATGGTGAATTGAGTGCCCATGCGGTAAGCCGAGTGCCCAAATGGGTGCCCACACAGTGAGCTAAGTGCCCACATGAGTGCCTGTGTGGTGAGTCAGTGCCGGTGCGGCAAGCCAGTGACTATTTGGTGAGCCGAGTGCCTGTGCAGCAAGCCAAGTGCCCACATGGTGAGCCAGTGCCCACGCAAGTGAGTCACACAGCAAGATGATGACACTACAAAAGAGAGACAAACGGGAGAGTCAAGGTGAAGCACAGCAGAGACCAGGAACTGAGGTGATGCAATTTACAGGGAACCTCTCTCCACATCAGAGGTACCCAGGATCAAATCCCAGTGAATCCTAGAGGAGAAAGATGAGAAGAGAAGACAAAAAGAGAAATAGCTACAGAAGATCACACAGCAAATGGGCACCGACAGAAAAAAAACAAATAAACAAACAAACAAAAAAAAACAGCAGGGCAGGGGAGGGGGTGGGGGTGAAAAAAATAATTCTATAAAATCTGTTACTGTCACCCACATCTACTCTCCAAAGTCAAAGATGGGAGGGGAATAAAAGTGAGCTTAAATGTGAAGCTCTAGATAAATGAGAGGAACCAGAATTTTCCTTCACCTTGAGAAAGAGGCAGTAACTGAAGAGCACATGTCTCTGAAGGTGTATCTACTGATGCTCAGGGAACTCTACTGTCATTTCATTCTTGTCCTCTCAAGGTGCCTTTTGTCACATTGATATACCAAATAATGGCAATTTTTTTACTGTGTTCACTTCTAAAGTCTCTGTATAGAGGAGTCCTAAGCCTGTGAATGTATTTCCAGCCTAGGCTATGAAACAAATAGGCTTGTCAGCTCATTCACCAAGTTAGAAGAAAAACACAGGAGAATCATATTCCCTCAGCCTCCAGAAGACAGCCAGTGCATTTCAAAGAACATTTTCTGAAAAAAGCGTGAAGTCTCTGTCTAGTTTTTAATGTGTGTATTATGCACAAACATTATATTACATCTGTAATCTCCATAGGTTAGTCTCATCGATTTCAATTGATTGTGATTTATTGTCTGCTCTGAATGGTCAGTTTAGACTTACCTCAGTGACTCCTTCTCTCATGCTAAGAATTATTATACAATTATATGTAATTATACAGTTACGGAAGCTGGGTGCAGTATATCCTAATGGGCTTGAATAGCATTCAGACCCCTGGACATAGATCTCAGTTGAGCTTTCACGTATGAAAATACAAAAGAGAAGGCAAATACTAGGGAAAAGAAACAAATCCTTTGGAGTGTGGACACTGGAAAAGTAGGTGCGCCAGAGAAACCACAGATCCAAGGAAGTCGTTCCCTCTAGCATCACTTCAAGTCTGATTTTGGATGGGAGGGAGGTTAAGCCATGTGGAAGTCTACAAAGTGGGCTGCAGGCACAGGGCGGCTTCCACAGGGTGCTCTCCTCACAGCCCACTTCTGTGGGGAGCGTGGCTAGCCCTCCTCTCCTTCCACTTTCCTGTCCCCAGAGACTCCCCAGGAGCTTCCCAATTTTGTTGGAGTGACTTTGGCCTGATGTCTGACTGATGCTTTGTCTAGGGGGCCTAAACTTGGAGCCACTTTAGATCTTTTTAAAGATTTATTTTCTTTATCTCTCCCCTCCTCCCCCGCCTCTCCCCCACCCCTGTTGTCTGCTCTCTTGTGTCCATTAGCTCTGTGTTCTTCTGTGTCCACTTGCACTCTTGGTGGCACCAGGAATCTGCGTCTCTTTTTCTTTTTTAATTTTTTATTAAATTGTCTTTATTAAATCATATCATAGATCACAAAAAAATGTCGCATTAAAAAATATAAGACATTCCCACATACCCCACTCATCCCTCATCAACAACCTCTTTCATCATTGTGGCACATTCATTGCATTTGGTAACCACCAAATGTGTCTGTCGTGTCATCTCGCTGTGTCAGCTCTCCTTGTGTGGCGCCACTCCTGGGCAGACTGCCCTTTTTCATGTGGGACAGCTCTCCTGACAGGGCACACTCCTTGCACATGGGGCTCCCCTACGTGGGGGACACCCCTGCGTGGTATGGTACTCCTTGCACATGGCAGTATTGCGTGTGGGCCAGCTCACCACAAGGGCCAGGAGGCCCTGGGTTCAAACCCTGGACCTCCCATGTGGTAGGCAGGCACTCCATCAGTTGAGCCACATCCACTTCCCCACTTTAGATCTTGACTCTAACTGAGTGAAACTCTTGAGGAGGCCTTAGCAGCAGCCTTACTCCTGCTACCTCTGGTTACAGGTCTTCTCAGATTGTGCATTCTTCATTTACCCATTCGGTAAGGAGGGTCTTTTGTTACATCAACTTCCATCCATACTATGAAAATAATAGTAATTGATGTGAATATGAAGCATTTCACACTGTTTTCTGCTTTAAAATGATTCATTTGCATAATGTTTAGTGCCCCCATGCCTTTCGTTTAACATATTCTTTTTTTTTTTTTTTTTTTTTTGACTTTACAATAGGAATTTATTGGCTCATGATTTAAGAAACCAGAAGTCCAAAATTAAAGCATCAGCAAGACCAAGTTTTCTGCCAGGGTCTATAGAATTCTGGTGCAAGCTTGCCAGCAATTCTGAGGGTTCCTTAACTTTTATCTTTCTGCTTCCCATCACATGGCTATGTCCTCTCCTTTCTTGCTTCAATGACTTCCAGGTTCTCTTCATAAAGCCTCCAGTAATCCAGATAAAAACCCTCCCATACTCAGTTGGACCACATCCTTTTTTTTTTTTTTTAATTGGCTTTGTAATAATATTACATTAAAAATATATATGTGAGGTCCCATTCAACCCCACCCCCCCTCTCCCCCCCCAACAACACTCGTTCCCATCATCATGACACATCCATTGGATTTGGTAAGTACATCTTTGGGCACCTCTGCACCTCATAGACAATGGTCCACATCATGGCCCATACTCTCCTCCATTCCATCCAGTGGGCCCTGTGAGGATCCACGATGTCCGGTGATCACCCCCGAGGCGCCATCCAGGGCAGCTCCACGTCCCAAATACGCCCCCACCTCTCATCTCTTCCTGCCCTTCCCCAGCATAACATATTCTTGACAGTGTAATTCTTTAAAAAAGGAATTACAGGAGCCAGACAAAGGAATCTATTGTTAGGTACAGAGTGAATATGGAATGCTAGGACTAAGATTCTTTTTCTGTGAGCTTTGTTAATATGGTTAGCTGCCAGGGAGAGGGGTCTGTGTGTCAGCTAGAAGCAGATATCTGAAAGCCAAGCTTTAGACTATAAGGGCGTCCTGGATTCACAGACCCCAGTGCCTTCTAATATCATAAATTTGATTCTGAGTTCACAGGAATAATTGGAGTTACGAGGTCACAACTCTCAATGTCCTGCCCCTCAACTGCAAATTTACCTCTACCTGCAATCTACTTTTCTCCTTCCTTCATCTAGGAAGAAAAAAAAATCTTATTTTAACCTCTCTCTCTCTCTTGTGTCTTCAGCATCTTCCTCACAATGGAGTTCTTGGCTTCAGATTGTAAGAATATTTATTTAATCCCTTAACTCTAGGACAACTCCAGCTAATAAATTTACCGACTTGTCCCACTGCATCATAAACAAGCATCATGAAACAGTAGCCTGATCTGGCCGCCTCCACTTCCTTACTTTCAATCTAATTTCAGTTCACCCCAGCATGACTCCTAAAGTCATCATTTGACTGAAACTGCTTTTGCTGAGGCATTAATGATATTCTAATTGCTGAATTCAGTAGATCCTTTCTGATCCTTAATTCACCTTTCTGTGATATTTAAGTCCTTTAGCATTTCTTCATTAAAAGTTTCTCCCCTTTCACATGGTCCCTGTGACCAAATATCGTTCAAATTCTTGTTTATCTCTCTGATAAAACTTCCATGCACTTTTCCAGACTGCTTTCTTTGCCCACCCCTTAAATGATACATACCACAAGGATCCAAATGTCCAACACTTAGTCCCAAAGTGCAACCCAAAGGGGAACTCCAAGGCTGGTGCTCAGATGGAAAGTTGCATGTGTGTTTATAGTCCCAGACTCTGACAACTATCAATAGTTGCCTTAATTGGGTTTGTTATTTAAAATAGCCCCTTGGCCACTGCTCAATCTGAGTATATACTTAACCCTTCCAACTGTTGGCAATCAAGAAAGAAATGGTCAAATCTGATAGTACATGATGCCACACTTTCATATGTCTATTTATGTTTGACGTAAGTGCTTGAAACTAACCTTTTAGATTACAAAATGATTGGGAATTATAGTCACAATTATTTTTCTGTCCCTAGGCCCTTCATACCCTCCAGTTACCCTTTCAAGTTGCTATTTATGTGACGTTTCTAAAACTTCAATGCAATCATGTTTTCCTCTGCTTAACACCTCTCAACGTCCCACTTCTACTGGATAATAAATAAGCATATGGAGTGTTTATGATCAGTCACTGCCTGTATCTCTAGGCTCATTTTGCAGTACTCTTTAGTATTCTCAGAAGTTAAGGAACAACAAATATCCGAGACATTATTCATTTTTCCCATTTGCTAGTTTTGATACATATTTCTTGGCATTCACCAAAATGCATAAGCCAGGTGTGATAATTTAATCCATCCTTTAATGTCTGTTCCAAATTTAGACCTAAGAGTGAGAAGTAGAAGAGAGGGTTGAGTTTAAAGTTTTAGAAGTGAAAGGAAGTTTGGTAGAAAACAATATGTGATCAATATGACATTTCATCAAAACGCAAAGAGGAAATCTTAGCATCATTTCTCCTCTGTAACTGGTATTGAAGTGCCAGTGTAATACAATACAATATCTTTTACAACACAATATCTTTTCTCACTGTGAGAAATAAAGAACTATACTTCAGAGAAAGGAAAAACAATATGGAAGTGATGCATGAACTCTCTGGGTCCTTGAAGAAATAAATCAAAGAAACTGCCATGTTAGCTGAGAAGATATTTGGATGATTTCATGAAAAAATGAAAATACAAAAGGGAATTTTGTATTCCTACATGGGAAGGGACATTGGACTATTCTCTCAACAGTTGGTCTTATAAGGAAGAAGATGCAGCATGCCATACAGGAATTTGTATGTGCCTGCTGCTGTGAAGTTAACCTGGTCATATTTATTTCCTAAAAGACTCAAAAAAAAAAAAAAATTATAAACTCCTTTGAAAATGAGTATGATGAAATTGCTTTAGGAATGCTTACAGGTTGACATGAAGATCTCCTTTGGAATTCCATCTTCTTTCTAAATGGGGGTGAACAAATATAACTATCTCAGAGCAATAGATGCCCAGAGTAAACAGTGCTTACTCTGGCAGTGATGAGGCCATGGAAACGTTTAGGCTATCTGGGAGATCACAGATCCACTCATTACTCCAGCAAACTGTTTACTGATGTGCTGAGATTTCTTGAAAAATAACAGTCAAAGTCTTGTCACTGGACTTGACCTCGCTGCTAAGCTAAATTGAAACTTTCAGTATTCTTCTGTGGAGAAGACTCCATATAAACATCAGTGCATCTTCACGAACACAGATAATAATATCTAATTATTTTTGTTTACTTTTTACTTACAAATAATACACAGAAGGAACAAATGAAAATGAATACCCATATTCAACAATAGAAGAGTATATATAGAAAAAACATTGAAAGTCTTCCTTTATTAACACCTTAACTCCTACTCCCCTCTAGGGAGGTAAGCACTATTAGAAGACTGAAGTCCATCCATTGTAAGAAATTATGTATACATCTATGTACATATACACATATTTTTTAAAGAAAAAATGTGGTCAAACTAAAAGTTCTGTGATTTTTTCACCAAAGGGTCATAAAGATTTTCTACATCAGTATATAGAGATTTGACTTATTTATTTGACTGGGAATACAATACTCCATAGAAAGGGAATGTTCCATAATTAATTTAACCATATCTTCCCTCCCAATTCCCACTGGTGGACTTTTAATTTGTATAGAATTTTCTTATCATAAACATTGTGGTAATAAATATCACTATAAGGAGATTTGGGGCATATATAAAAATATTTCTTTGGCATAGATTTGAAGAAGTAAAAGGGCTGGGTCAAAGTATATGCCCATTTGAAATCCTAACAGACTGGGAAATTGTGGGCAAGTGGCAGAACAGGAAGTGCCAGGAATCAGTCCCTCCACCAGAATAACTATTAAACTGGGAGGAATGATCTGAGTCAACTATTTTGAAACTCTGGACTCGAGTAGAACACTATGCAGCATCCAAGAAAGAACATGAGAAAGATGCTGGTAAAAGGTGGTAAATCCCAGTGATCTGCACTTTGTGGCAATGATAACCAGAACCCAATTCCCAACTTTGCAGCAGGCAGGAGTAAGTGCTGGCACAGCCTGCTGGTACCGGAGTGGGACATAAAGACCCAGTTTCCTAAGATCTATGGATTTACAGACTGAGCACCGATCACTGCTTTTGATTAGCTACTTTAGATCCCTGGGGCTTGGCTCTGAGGGCAGACATTGTTCCAAACTGCCCCCCACAAAGGCTGTGGAGGAGACATAAAGATGGTGTGCTTCCTCAGAGATATGAATGAGAGTTGAAGGGCTTCATTTGCTGGGCTGGTGCAGAGACAGGAAAGCACAGCTTTGGGGGAGTTTTGGGGGTGCTCCTGGTCCCTTCAAGGCACTCCTTTTGTGGATTCCTGGCACTCCCAGAATTTTCCCTCCAGGCAAAAGGAGCTTGAGAGAGTAACAACAATTGAGTTGAGTAGCTTGGGGCAAAGGATTACCTGCTTTGAGTCCTGGGAGAGAAAGGTCTGTTGCTTGGGAAGTGAGGGGACATCCAAATTCCTGTACACAGGGAAACTCCTAAGGTTACCAGCAAGCACAAGCCCAGGACAAGACAGAGGCCAAGAAAAGACATGAATTTTGCATTTGCCCTGGGTGTCCTTTCTTGATAGGAGGGCTAAACTCTGAAGGAAAGTACTAGGCAATGCAAAGCCAATTTGCAAAGACCATGAAAGCTGGTTTTTTGCTTAGATTTGTTTGGTTTTATTAGCTCCTGACACTCAAGAAAATGTATGTCATATCACTAGCTGAATGTAAATTCAAGAAACAGGCATTTCAAGAAATAAATCCCAAGGTCAACATTTTAAAACAGTAAGATGTACAGCATGCAACAAAAGATTACAAGACAAAGAAGCAGGAAATTATGGCTCATCCAAATGAAGAAAATAAAAATCCAGAAAACATCAGCAAAGAAGACCAGACTGTAGACACACCAATAAAGACTTTTTAAAAAATAATCTTCAATATGCTCAAGGAAATGAAGAAAAATCCAGAGAAAGAACTAACAGATATGAAGAAAATAATGAATGAACAATATGAGAATCTCAATAAAGAGATAGAAATTTTTAAAGGGATCCAGACAGAACTAGTTGAGTTGAAGACCGCAATAATTGAAATGAAAAATGGCTAGGAGGGTTTCAACAACAGATTGGAGCTGGCAGAATAAATAATTAGTGAATTTGAAGATGAGACCATTGAAATGAGTCAGGCTGAGGAGCTGAAAGAAAAAAGAATTATAAAAAGTGAAAATAGCCTGAGAGACCTATGGCACATCATCAAGTGTACCAATATAACATTATGGGAGTCCCAGAAGAAGAAGAAAGAGAGAAGGGGGCAGAAGGAATATTCAAAGAAATAATGGCAGAAAACTTCCCAGTGTTAGCAAAAGATGTGAATATGCACATCCAAGAAGTCCAGAGAACACCAAACAGGATGAACTTGAAGAAAACTATCCTCCATCATGTACTGCTCAAGCTGTCTAATACAAAGGACAAAGAGAGAGTTCTGAAAGTTGCAAGAGAAAAGCAATGTGTTACATAGAAGGGAGTTCCAGTTAAGACTAAGTGCCAATACCTCATCAGAAAGGCAGTGGGGTGGAATTCTTAAAGTGCTGAGAGAAAATAATACCTAACCAAGAATTTTATATTTGGTGAGACTTTCTTTCAAAAATGAGAGAGATATTAATACATTCTCAGGAAAACAAAAGCTGATGGAGTTCATTACCACGAGACCTGCCCTACAAGCAATGCTAATGGGAGTTTTTCAGTCTGAAAGGAAAGGACATTAGACAGTGGTTCAGAGTGGCATAAAGAAATAAAGTCCTTTGTTAAAGGTGACCATGTAAATGCCAATACTATTTGTTCTTTGTATTTTTTGTTATATAACCCTACTTCTTCTTATGGGTTCTAAAATGCAAATGTATAAAAAGTAATGATGAATTTATGGATATCAATGTACAAAGATATAATTTGTAACAAGTACAAAGAAAGTTTGGGAGATGGAGGAACATAGGAATAGTGTATGTGTATACTGTTGAAGTCAAATTGATATCTAAACAAACATGATTGTTTATATATTTAGGGTGTTAAATTTTAACTCCATGGTGATGAACAAATAAAATATATGAAAAACATATCTAAAAAAAAATGAGTAGTGACTCAGTATGGCACAATATAAAACATAAAATAAATATGAAAGTAGTCACTAATGGAAGAAATGAGGGGAAAAAGTTATAAGACTTACAAAGACTAGTAAAATGGCAGAAAAAAGTTGTGCATTATCCATAGTTAATTTAAATGTATATGGCACCGAGGGATTACTACCAAGCACCAATTAGCAATGCAAATGGAAAAAGACCTTGACCAAAAGCGGGAAAGGATAAAGACAGATGAGTTTATATGGCTAAGAGGCTTCAAAGAGAATCGGGAGGTCATCCCAGAGGTTACACTTATGCATGTCTCAGCAGGATCTCATTGACTGGCACAGTAATATTGCCTCAAAGAGCAAGGCTCCTGAGGGCTCTGGAGACATCCAGACACTATAGGTAAGGGTGACAGCTCAGGAGTTTGGTGCCATGTCAGTGGACCCTACTTTGGAATTTACACTCCTCAGCGTGACAGAGTTAGACTTGGTTGTTATTTCCCTAACCATGGCTCTTCTGCCCCTTATATTTGAACCTATATAATTGTACTAGAGTTCATAGGTTTATGTACAAGAGACTTAAATCTTTGGGTTTCCACATGCCAGTCAGCCCTGAATCTCAACAGAGTTGCAATACCTACTCTCCAGTTCACTGGACTCACCCAGGACAACTAACAAGGAAATGATGATGGACAACAACTATCCTAAGGAACAGAGAAAGCCAACAACTGCAAGCAAAATAGTCCTATCCATCTGCCCCATGGGATCTAAGCCCCTCTCAATTAGAGTTGGAGTGAGCATCACCATCCCAGAATCCTCAGGATTGGGGCATGAACAATGGACTAGAGTAGACTTACTGTTATTCTACTATAGACATATTGTTATTCTAGCAATGGAAGAACTTTCATTGATGTGGAAGCAGTGACCACTGGAAGTTCTGAGGGGAAGGAAAAGGGAAAAATAAGTGTAATATGGGGGCATTTTCAGGACATTGGAATTGTCCTGAATGACATTGCAATGACAGGTACAGGCCATTATATATCATGTCACGACTCACAAAATTATGTGGGAGAGAGTGTAAACTATAATGTAAACTAGTATCCACACTTGGTGGCAATGCTCCAGTATGTGTTCGTCAATTGTAACAAATATTACCACAGTAATAAAGGATATTGTTAATGTGGGAAAGTGTGGGATGGGTAGGGAATGGGGCATATGGGAATCCCCTACATATTTTATGTATCATTTATGTAATCTCAGTATCTTTAAAAAATAAAATTGAAAAAAATGCATATGGGTTAAACTCTGCAGTCAAAAGGCAAAGCCTGGCAAAGCAGGAAAAGAAAACCATGATCCACTACATGTTATTTACAAGAGACTCACCTTAAACTCAAAGACATATGCAAGTTGAAAGTGAAAGATGGAAAACTATACCATAGAAGTAGTAACCTAAAAAGAGTCCGGTAGTTATACTAATATCAGATAAAACAGATGTTAAGTCAAATACTGTTTCAAGGAGCAAAGAAGGTCACAATAAACTGAAAAAGGATTCAATTTAACAAGAATATGTAACAATTATAAATATCTATGCACTTAACAACAGAGCCTCAAAATATATGAAGCAAGTATTAATAGATTTAAAGGGAAAAATGGATGGCTTTACAATAATAAAAGAAGATTTCAATATACCACTTGCAATAATGGATAGGCCATCTAGACAGAAGATCAATAAAGAAATGAAACACTTGAACAATACTCAAAACCAACTACATATAACAGGCATATATAGAACACTTCACCCAAAAGCAACAGAATACACAATCTTCCAATCTTCTCCAGTACACATGGATCATTTTCCAGGGTAGACTATATCTTAGGTCAAAAGTAAGTCTCAGTATATTAAAAAATATTTAAATGATACAGTGTACCTGCTCCAACCACAATGGAATGAAGCTAGAAATAAATAATAGAGGGAGAAATGGAAAATTCACAAAAATGTGGAAATTAAACAGCATATTCTTAATCAACCAACGGGTTAAAAAGGAAATTACGAGCAAAATTGGGGAATATCATGAAGTGAATGAAAATGAAAGTACAATATACCAAAACTCATGGGATGCTACAAAGGCAGTGCTGAGAGGAAAATTCATAGCTCTGAAAGTTCACATTAAAAAAGAACAAAGATCTCAAATCAGAGTCCTTTCTTCAAAACTAGAGGATCTAGAAAAAGTGGAACAAACTAAATGCAAAAGGAAGAAGAAACAAGGAAATAACAAAGATTAGGGCACAGGTAAATTAAATAGAGAATTTAAAAAATAATAGAGAGTATCAACAAAACCAAAATTTGAAAGAATCAAAAGAATTGACATCCTTAGCTAGATTACTGAAGAAAAAATGAGAGAGGACACAAATAACTAAAATAAAAGGGGACATTACTACTGACTTACAGAAATAATAAGACTATAAGAGGAATACCTGGACACTAACAAATTGTACAGTTGATGAAATGGACAAATTTCTAGAAACACACAGACTACCTACATTGACTCAAGAAGAAATAGTCATTCCAACAAACCAACAACTAGTAAATAGACTGAATCAGTAATCCAAAACTTCCAACAAGAAAAGCTGGACCAGATGGCTTCATTGGAGAATTTGGCCAAACATTCTAAGATGTTTAACCTCTTCCTATTCAAACCATTCCAAAAAAAATTGAAGAGGAGGGAACACTCGCTAACTCATTCTATGAGGCCAACATCATCCTCATAACAAAGATAAATAAAGATACCACAAGAAAAGAAAGTAGAGACCAATATCATTTAAGACTATAAATGCAAAAATCCTCAACAAAATACTAGCATTATTATTAATATTACTATTTCTAAATACTAGCACATTAAAAAAATTATACACCACAATTAAGTAAGATTTTCTCTGGTACGCAAGCTTGGTTCAACACAAGAAAATGAATAAATGAAATGCGTGACATTAAAAGAGCAAAGGAGGGAAGTGGATGTGGCTCAAGTGATAAGGCCTCTGCCTACCATATGGGAGGACCCTGGTTTGATCCCTGGAGCCTCCTGTTGAAAAAGAAGAAGAGAGAGGATGCCTGCATGGTGAGCCAAGTGCCTGCATGGTGAGCCAATTGCCCATGTGGTGACCTGAGTGCCTGCACAGCAAGCCAAGTGCCTGTGTGGGTGTCTTCATGGTGAGCTGAGTGCCCACATGGTGAGCCGAGTGCCCGCGTGGTGAGTCAGTGCCCGCATGGCAAGCTTAGTGCCTGTGCAGCAAGCCGAGTGCCCACGCAGTTAGCCAGTGCCAGCACAAATGAGTCATGCAGCAAGATGGTGATGCAACAAAAGAGAGACCAAAGGGAGAGTTAAGGTGAAGTGCAACAGAGACCAGGAACTGAAGTGGTGCAATTGACAGGGAACCTCTCCCCACATCAGAGGTCCCCAGGATCGAATTCTAGTGAATCCTAGAGGAGAAAGATGAGAAGAGAAGACAAAAAGAGAAATAGATACAGAAGATCACACAGTGAATGGACACAGACAGCAAAACATCAGGGCAGGGGAGGGGAGGGAAAGAAAAACAAATAAATACCCTTTAGAAAAAAATGAAACAAGAGAAATATCTCAAAATTAAGAAAAAAAAGAACAAAGGAAAAAACACACATGATCATCTCAATTGATGCAGAAAAGACATATGACAGAATACAACACTCTTTCTTCATAAAAAACACTTAGAAAACTAGACTGGAAGGAAATGTCCTCAACATGATAAGGGAAAAACTGACAGCTAACATCATACTTAATGGTGAAAGACCAAAAGTTTTCCCTTTAAGATCAGGAGCAAGACAAGGATGCCTACTGGCACCACTGTTTTTCAACATTGTGTTGAAAGTTCTAACCAAGCATTTAGGCAAGAAAAAAGAAGTAAAGGGCATCCAAATTTTAAAGGAAGAAGTACTTTCTCTATTTTTTTAATGACATGACCCTACATACAGAAATTCCTGAAAAACCCACAATAAAGCCAATAGAGTTAATACATGAATTCATCAGTGCAGCAAAATACAAAAGCAACACCCAAAAATCAGTAGTGTTTCTATTCACTAGTAATGAACAATTGGAAGAAGAAATCAAGAAAAAAATTCCACTTACTATATATAGCAAGTAAAAGAATCAAATATCTAGGAATAAATCCTTCAAGGATATAAAGGACTTGCATGTAGAATACTATAAAACATTGCTAAAAGAAGGCAAATAAGACCTAAATAAATAATAGGACATTTTGTATTCATGAATTGGAAGACTAAATAACATGTCAAATCTACCTAAAATAATTTAGAGATTCAATGCATTTCCAATAAAAATTCCTACAGCCTTCTTTGCAGACATGGAAAAGCCAATAACAAATTTTTATGTACGGTTAAGGGCCCCTGAATAGCCACAGCCTTCTTGAAAAAGAAGAATGAAGTTGGAGGACTCACCCTTCTCAACCTTAAAACTTATTACAAAGCCACAGGAATCAAAATAGCATGTACTGGAAAGGACAGACATATGGACCAATGAAATTGAACTAAGAGTTCAGAAATCAGCCCTCACATTTATGCTCAACTGATTTTTGACCAGGGGTAAGACCATTCAAATGAGAAAAAATAGTCTCCTCAACAAATAGTGCTTGGAAAACTGGATCTCCATATGCAAAAGAAAAAAGATGGACATACCTCATACCATATACAAAAATCTATTTAAAATGGATCAAAGACATAAATACAAGAGCCAGAACTATAAAACTTCTAGAAGAAAATGTAGGAAAGCATCTTCAGGACCTTGCATTAAGAAATGTTTTCTTAAACTTTACACCCAAAGCATGAGCAACAGAAAAAAATTAGATAAATGGGACCTCACCAAAATTAAAAGTGCTTGTGAGTCAAAGGACTTTATTATGAAAGTAAGATGACAACCTATACAATGAGAGAAGATGTTTGGAAACCACATATCAGATAAGGTTTGATATCCAGAATATATAAAGAAATCCTACAACTCAACAACAAAAAGACAATCAACCCAATTTAAAAATGGGCTAAATACTTGGATAGACATTTCTACAAAGAAGATATACAAATGGCCAAAAAGTACATGAAATGTTATTCATCATAATTAATTAGGGAAACTCAAATCAAAACCACAATTGGATACCATTTCACACCCACTAGAATGGCTACTAATTTTTTAAAAACCCAAAACACAGAAATCACAAGCATCGAAGAGGATGTGAATATATAGGAACATTCCTTCATTGCTGGTAGGAATGTAAAATAGTGGAAGTACCGTGGAAGACAGTTTGGCAGTTCCTCAGAAAGTTAACTATCAAATTACCATATGACCCAGCAATCCTACTTCTAGGTAAAAACTCAAAAGAGCTGAAAGCAGGGATTTAAATAGGTATTTGTACATTGATGTTCATAGCAGAATTAGTCACAAATGACAAATGATGGAAGCAACCCAAGTGTTCATCAACTGATGAATGGATAGATAAAATGTGGTATATACATACAATGGAATGTTACTCACCTGTGAAAGGAATGCTGTTCTGATACATGTCACAGCATGGATGAACCTTGAAGTTAACATGTTGAACGAATTAAGCTAGAAACAAAGGACAATGTTGTATCTCTCTGATATGAAATATACAGAATAAGCAAACTCAAAGAGTCATAATCTAGAATATAGTTTACAAGGAAATGGGATGAAATTGAGATTTAATGCTTAAATTGTACAAAATTTCTATTTGGGATAGTGGAAAAGTTTTAGTAATGGATGATGGTGAAGGTAGCACAACATTGTGAACATAATTAACAGCACTGAGTTGTATATTTGAATGTACTTAAAGGGGAAATGTTATTAGAATAATTTTTTATAAGTCCATGGGACTGTATAACACCATGAACCCAAAGGTATACTATGGACTAACTATAGTTATTTTTATAGTACAGTTATAAAATGTGCTTTCATCAATTATAAAAATTGTACCACATTAATGCAAGGTTTTAATAATAAGATGATATATGTGAACCCTCTATGTTGTGCGTGATTTTTCTGTAAACCCCCAACTTCTTTAACAAAAAATCAATAGTTTTAATATGAAATTTTTTCTGACACAATCCACCAATTGTAGATTAAAATAGACTAGTTGTAATAACAGTGAATATTCAAATAAAATACTCTTTACCAACAAATACTATAATTACAGTATGCCATTGTATGAGTTACTTAAACTTCAAATGAGAATATTAAACAATATGGAAATGTATTCCTAAGTAGACTTAATAATAGTGATTTATTGTATGGAAAATTAAAGAACAAGAAAACATAACTTGAAATTTAAAAAATCTTAACAGATACTGCCAAATTGTTTTCCAAAATAATTCAGTTGACAATACCATCAACAGCCAGTGCTCTTTCACACACCTTCACCGACATTTGAAGCTAACAATCCTTTAATTTTTGCTAATCTGATGGATGGAAATCATATTTCATTGTCATTTGAAATTTTCTCATACTAAGGAGGTGAAGTCATTTTTCTGGTCATCTAGATTTCTTCTGTGAATTGCCTGTCCTTTGCCCATGTACATGGTGGTTTATACTGTTTCCCAGTCTGTGGCTTTCTTTCCACATTTCCTTTTTATCTTTTAAACTTTAGTGTCATGTGTTATACAAAAGTGTGTGATTTTTATTATATCAATTTGTCCCGCTATTTAAATAGTTTGTTTTTTGTTTTCTACTTCTTAAAGGCCACTCATAGTAACCATGAGAAAATAAATTGAAAGAGAATGAGGAGGTTATCAAGCATAATGAATTGCTCCACCATCACTGAAAGCTAACGGCTTTCCAAGGGGGATATGCAAATTTAAGTGATATTCTTAACAGGCGCACTGCATTTGCCACAAAGCAGACCAGATTCAAAGGCTCCTGTGAAAACCCATTTAGTTACATCCCTCACAAGCTGAGATTTATTCTTATATTACCCCACTAGGGCAGTGGTTCTTAACCTTTTTTTCCCAGGGACTCTTTGCCAGTCAGGTGAAATCCACCGTCCCCTATACTGTGTCCACACTATATTGTGTATTATTTAATTATATATAATTATATATACATCTATTTAATTATATATAAATACGTCACACCGTACCCACATGTCCCCATAAGAAAAACAGTTTTTTCTGAATTTCAATTCAAAATGCAGGGACCCCTTGTTAAGGACCCCTGCACTAGCTGAAGACTAAATTTGAGATCCAAAGTCAACATATGCCGGTTAAAGTTTTACTCCTCCAGTCAGAACACAAAAGGATACTTTCCCCGTACTGCTAGAGATAATTAAGGCAGAAAAGGAGGGCAGTGCTTTGAATTCAAGGTTAACTGAAATGATATTATCAAGAAGAGCTTGACAAAAGCATTAAGAACACGGGAAACCAAAGGAACGAAAGACAAAAAGATTAAATATAAGAGATGATTTCCTTCATAACTCAAGCGTTATCTAAAATGAAATATTTCCACAGGATTTCATTTTTGTTTAAAATCCAATTTCCTCTTAGGTTCATGGCCTTAGGCTAGCAAAATTGCCTTTCTCTGGTCCTGCTAAAGCCAGGTTGCTTCCAGTTGCAGGCTGTCTCAGGGGTCACAGAGCCTTCCTCCAGGCAGTCAGCGTGCTTCTGGGACGCCCATGAGGATGCTGGGCTGGCATGCCTGTGGGGACTTTCTCCCACCTCCCCACCCCCGACCTTCATAAACTTAGGAGGAAACACAGTGGGTGGAGGTCAGTTTTACTCTATCCCCTCGACTGTCCTGTACAGAGCACCATCTAGGTCAGTCCACCTTTCAGCTTCCTAAAGATCATCCACCTCTCGAAGCACACTCAATTTTATTGCACTTTGTTTTCTCTCCAAAGGAGGGAACCTCAGTTGTTCCTTTAAAAATTCCTCTAAAATCCTTAAAGGTATGAATGGAGGAACTTAAACAAAACTCATAATGATCCAAATTAAACAAAGAAACCATTTAAGGACTCAAGGGTACCACTTTAAAAAAAAATTAATCAAGGCAGGGTGGACCCTCCACCCAGGAAGCTCACGGGAGACACCAGCAGACCAAGCTGCGTAATTTTCTTTTCCAACGTTGGAAAGAGAGAGAGTACATTTGTTAGAGAAAGACATAATGAGATCAGTGAGTAAAATAGCTAAGCCAGGTTTCAAAAACATCTAGAGATAAGCAATCAAAGAAAAAATAACTGGATTTCATTAAAAATGTTTTTTAAATTGTGCATTAAATAACACTATCAAGAAAGTGAAAAGACAACCCACAGATTGGGAGAAAATATTTGCAAATCATACATCTGATAAGGGCATAGTGTCCAGAAGACATAAATAATTCTTAAAAATCCAGCAACAAAAAGAGGAACACCAAATTTTAAAATGGGCAAAGGATTTAAGTAGACATTTCTCAAAAAAAAAAAAAAAAAAAGATTCACAAATGGCTAAAAAACACATGAAAAGATGCTTAGCATAATTAGGTATTTAGGCAGATGCAAATCAAAACTTCACACCCACTAGGATGGCTATGACCAAAAAGCCCAAAACAAAACAAAACCATAAAAATCAGAATAACAGACTTTGGCAAGAATATGGAGAAATTGGAACCCTCATACATTGCTGGTGGGAATGTAAAATGGTGCAGTCACTGAGGAAAAGAGTTTGGCAGGTCCTCAAAAAGTTACATAAAAGTTACCATATGACTCAGCAATTCCACTCCTGGGCATATACCCAAAAGAACTGAAAACGTGTTCACACAAAACTTGTACATGAATGTTCATAGGAGCATTATTCTTAAGAGCCCAAAAGTGGAAACAACCCAAATATCCATCAACTGACAAATGGGCAAACAAACTGTGGTATATCAATGGAATGGAATATTATGCAACCATAAAAAACAAAGGACTGATAAATGTAAAAATGGATAAATCTTGAAAAAATTATACTAAGTGAAATATGCCGAACACCAAAGACCACATATTTTATGATTCCATTTCCATGAAATGTCCAGAACAGGAAAATCCATAGAGGAAAAAAGATTAGTGGTGCCAGGGGATGAGGGGAGGAGGGAATTGGAGAAACATGGGATTTCTTTTGGGATGAATGTTCGGGAATTAGACAAAACTAGATGGTTACACAACATTTTGAATGTACTTAAGGCACTGACGTTTACACTTTGAAATGGAGAGTTTATAGTATGTAAATTTTATGACAATAAAAACACTCTTTAAAAGAAAACAAAAAGAGGAAAGATGAATAGTTCTCCTTAGAAATGTCTACATTCCATTTCTAACTGGCACCTTTGGCTGCGACTTGTCCCTTGGCTCCAAGGTGCAGGGATGCAGAGGTGCTAACCAAGCCAGGTGTCCACAGGTAAAACAAGTGCTTGCTTACACCTCCACATTGTTTCTGTGACCCTCCCTTCCCCATCTAGAGGTTGAGCCTTTGTAAATGGGAAGTGATACTATGGCCCAGTTTAAAGTCTATAAACTTGGAGTTTAAAAAGAAAAAGATGAAAGGAATAGAAGGGTGTCAGCAGTGAAATCTCCAGATCACTGGAGCCATCTCTTATGGGAATAAACGTCACCTATACCTAAACCACTGTCCTTTCCAAATTGACTTCTTTGTAGTTTTTTCTTTCTTTCACACCCTTCCCACTAGCTGTGGCTGCTACTGGGGTGGGGTGGAAGGACCCTGAAAATATTAGTGAGCCCTCAGGTTTCTAAGAGGAGGAAAGGAAGAAATTCACTAAAACCACTTAGGGAAGCCAAACTTGCGGTTAGACTCTACCCCAAGTTATAATATGTCCTTAACTCTGCTTGTATTTTAATTTTTTACTTTCTAATACAGCCTGAAATGCCACCAATCAGAGTCACTTGGGTTCAGTAGTGCCTCCAGACTTGGGCAATTCTTGCCAGCCTTGGGCCCCATAATTCAGTGGTCTCTGCTCTGCCTCCTCTAGCAATACCGCTCCCTACAGGGTGAGGAGCCTGAGGGGCTGAAGAGACTGTTCCTGTGGAGCTGTGTCACTCTCCTCCACGGAGACCACACTTCAGCACATAGGGGCACAGCATGTCCTGACCAAACCTCTGAGTCCCTTCCAGGCCTGCCCAGGTTTCTTCCCATGCTCTGGAGGGCAGATCCATATATCCTAGGTATGAGGACATCGCAGCAGAAGGGTGCCCAGGAGTGGCCTGCTGCAAGGATTGTTTTGGAACCTCTATGGATAAGCTGGGCTGTCACTCACATGTACACAAGGCCCCTCATGGTAAGAGGTGGTAGCAGGCATGGAAAGAGAAGGATGTGGGCCTAGGGCTTCTGCATGTAATCTTGCCCCACCCAAAAAAGGCATGGGGGGGACATGTTTGGGTTAGCAATCTTTCTTCAGAAAAGGACCATTGTAGCCTACTCACTAGTATGAAATAGTTGAATGGGCACAATCAGTTGTTCTGAGGGACTGGGAATTTTGATTCTGAAGAGTCTGGAGACATGCCAGGAGTATATTGGAAGGGGAAAAGAGTAGGAAGACATAGATTAACCAAACCCATAGTTGATGCTCAAAAAAATAGTGTAGAATGCTTTTATTCCAGGTATGGGCACCCTGGACAAAAGGGTGCCTGTAAATTGCCTGTTGTGATGGCTGTTATGTTTTTGTTTGGTTGGTTAGTAATTAGGAAAGTATCTTTATTATATTTGAAATGCTCCAGTATTCATTGTAAAAGCCATTGTAGTGGCTCTTCTTTTCACAACTTTGCAAATTATAGAAAAATGATTATTCCTTCTCTTTACAGAAATCTCACCACCCCACCTCCCTGAAATTGAGTTGGTTCCAATACACCTGAATGTATGCACACCTCCATGTATAAGCTGGGGCTTCACATGCACGGACACTGGGAGTACAGAAAGAGATGAGAAAAGGAGACAAAAGTAATCTTTACTTTTCTCAAAAGGTTTTGTAGGAACAGCCCTTAATCAGGATTTTCTCCTTCTCCTGTCTACATAATACTTGCCTGTCTCTGGTGATCTCAGTATCGAAGTTCAACCACAATAACCATGAGCAGGATAACTGTTTTAAGTATGGTTTCAATAGGAAGATGTGGATCAAGTTTTTTAAAATATGGATTTATGAATCAATGATTAAAGTAGAGCAGAATACATAAGCAGGGTGAAGGGAGGATGATCTAGTTGTATGACTGGGTCCTGTACTAATGCTGTGTACCACCAAATATCTAATAAATGATTCTAACCTCTGGGCCAATGCCCTCAAAAGCATTACTCTTCGTCTACTGACAAGTGACCCAGTTATAAAGTTAATGCCTAAGACAGGCATGGCTGATAGATTTCATCTCATAAGCCAGGTCCCAGTTTATATAATATATTGGTAGGTATTCTGAAACATTCTCTGGACTCAGAAATAAAGGTTGCTATGATCAGTTCAGCCAGATCTGCCAGAGGTATGGGATGGAGAAATAGCAACACGTATGTCTGACATCTGCTACCAGTGATCAAAAGGAAATATTTTTAAGTTTCCCAAGGTATGACCTTTAGACTTAATCCTCTTTTAGATGTGAAACATCTTAAGGAGATTGGAGTAATTATAGATTTGATTCCTATCTAGAGCATCTGGTTTTTATTTTCTGGAAACCAGAATCACCCTCCCTTTTGCTAAACCCAAGTTGAGCAGAATGGTTTTTGGTCATGCATTCATTGTCTTGGCCTGACCTTCTTTGCCTTCTACTACTAGAAGCCTGTCTCTTGGGCCTTTCACATGGCACTTCGATTGCTGCGATGCTGCCCTTTTGCCAGTACACATGGCCTCAGGGACCTGAGAAATGTCAGTGGACAAGAGATTTTCCCAAATTGTAGACTTCATTCTAAATGGCTGACAGAGTTGAGGGAACAGAGCAAAATGACCATGGAATTAAGCTCTGAAAGGCTGGTAAGTGGCAATGATGACAAAAACATTTTTCTTCTACCCAGTGTATGACAAAACCCATATTAACTGAATAATAATTTGATATTTCGAAGGGCCTCAAAGATTACCTAGTCCAATTCCTTTTACAGTTGAGGAAATTGAGACTCAGAATGCTTAAGCTTCGTTAACTTCATGGAATAAATGGGAATCTGGCAATCTTTAATTTCAACATTATTGGATTCTCAGACATTTCAGGAAGTTCTGAGAGCTTTGGACACTTGATGATTTGTTAAAACATACATGAGGCACAAATATTAATCAAATGTTTGCTTTGAGATTTGCAACTTATTCGTAGTGATTTTCTCTATAGCCATTACAGGAGAGGTCGCTAAGACGTCCAGAGAGTTTACTCATCTCCAAATGTTTATGCCCTGGGTGCTTTTGCTAGCACACAGTAGACAGGGGTGAGGGTGGGTGGGGGAACATCAGAACTGATTCCATAATGGGAATTTTAACTTTTCTGTTACCTTTCACTTTTTATAGTAAAAAGAACTCCATTTCTTTTTAATTGGCAGTAAGTGAATAGTGCTCCGATTTGCACAAATGACATTCAAATGAATACCTTAAGAGTACAGTAGACTTATTTTTTCTTTCATATAAAGTTTGATTTAGTATGCCTTATATATGCAAACAAAAAATTCAGGTCCAGTCTGTAAAAGGAAACGCTTTATTTGTTTCAGGTCATTTGATATTCTTAGGGATTTGCAGTACCAATAAATTTTTAAATCAAAATAAATAAACAAATTTATATTTAAAGGCACCAATCTATTTCAATTATTCCCATTTCATCTTAACTGGCAATATCTTAAAGATCTAGCATCCCTTTACTCCCCTTTTCTCCTCTTTAAATATGCTGTTGAGTACTTCTGCTTCTAAGTATGGTAGATTACTTTGTATCAGACCAACCCTACTGTCAAGATCAACTAGAAAAGCTGGACAAAATACAAATAAGAGCAAAAAAGAAATGAAATGAAATGAAATGAAATGAAATGGCAAGGTGGAGACTTTCATGAGATAAATGGATGAAAAGAATCAGAAAAAAATAATTGCACTTAAAAACTCAGTAGATGATCTGTAAAATCCTGTAAGAAGCTTCTATAACAAATTACGCACAGCCAAAGAATATTAATGAGCTGGAAAACAAATCAATAAATAATGTCCAGACAGAAGCATGGCAAAAAAAAAAAAAGAAAATACAGAAAAGAGCATAATAGACATATAGCATTGGTGAAAAGGTCTAATACAAATAAAGTGAATTCAAGAAGAGAAGAGAATGGGCAGAAGCAGTATTTGAAAAGACAATGGTTGAGAATTTTATAGTTTGACAATTCTTTGGTCTCTTGACCAAGGATATCAAGTACAGATTCTGGAAGAGCAAGGTAACCCAAGCAGGATAAGTACAAAGTAAAACACACCTAGATATAAAAATTCTGAAAACCCAAGAGAATGATGAAATATTAAAAGTAGTTGGGGAGATCACCTTCAAGAGAGCAGCAAAGAGACTGGTACTTTCTTCTTCAAAAAACAGTGGAATGAAATTTTAAATTTTGAAAGAAAGTAATCTTCAGAAATGAATTTTCAGATGAGCAAAAACCAAGATAATTAATTATTGAAATACTAAAAAGAATTATCTAAGCAGAAGGAAAATGATACTCAGTAGAAACACAGAAATGCAGGAAGAGTATGAGTACCAGAAGTGTAAATATGTGCCTAAATCTAAATAAATATTAGATTTATTTAATAACTAATGGACTATATTGACAATTATAATGTCGTGTGGGGTCTATAAAATTCAAATACATGGCAACAATAATAAAGGAGATGAGAGGTGTAAATGGAGCTAATGTGTTCTAAGAACCTTGCATATTCTGGAAAGTGGTAAAAGTATTATTGTTGTCAGTATTATTGTGCTAAACATTAAATACTGAAGGATGCAAGTTATGAGCTTTATAAAAGCTCTAATAAAAAAGTGTAACAAGCTATAATAATAGCAATAATACAATATTGATTAATTCAAAAGAAACAAGAAATAAGATCAAAATTAGTTTGGACAACAAAAATCAATCATGAAACGCCAATTTAAGTCCAAATATAACCATAATTACAATGATTATAAACAGAACAAACACTCAAATTTAAAAAACACAAAGATTTTCAGATTTGGATAAAAAACTCAAATATTACTATATGTTACTTATAACAGACACAGTTTAAACAGAAAGAGCTGTGACAGTTAGGTTTATGTGTCAACTTGGTCAGGTAATGGTGCGCACTTGTTTGGTCAAGTAAGCACTGACCTGATTTTTACTATGAGGACATTTTGTAGACTTAAGTCATCAGTAAGTTGATTACATCTATGGTTGATAACATACATAATCTACTGAAGAGATTGCCTCCAACAATGGGAGATGTCTCATCCAATCAGAGACTTTAAAAGGAAAAATGATGATTTCTGCAATCAGAAGAGCAAATTTTCATCTCTACTACAGCCAGCCAGCTTTCCCTGGGGAATTCATCAAAAATTTTCATCAGAGTTCCCAGCTTGTAGCCTGTCACACAGAATTTGGACTCTTAAATCCCCACAATCATGTGAGACAATTTTATAAAATCTTATAATATTTACAGAAATCTTCTGTCAGTTCTGTTTCCCTCGAGATCCTTGACAATACAGCTTGGTACCAAGAGTAGTTCTTGAGAAATGGAGTCTCAAAAATGGGATTTCTGAATTGGTTCTAGCGTTTTTTGCAATTGGCTCTCTTCTCTGAGTAAATTCAAAGGCACTAATTGACTCTATTTCTTATAATCATGGACTGATAGTCCATGGCATGAATTGACAATAGAGATATACAAAAGGTAGCCAGTGAATATGGCTACTCAAATGCTTACAAGAGGCAAGTCTCTGGGTGTTTTCAACACCTTAACAGAGTTTTGTGGAGTTAAAAGTATAATGATGTTGGCTGGTCATTCCTCCTAAGAGCACTATATATTGTTATAAAAGAAAGGGATGAGATGAAGGCTTCAAATTTGCAACTTAAGCACTATGTGAAGGATGCGAAAGGGTCTATGTGTACCTTGAAAGAAAATCTTATTTTATGTAGCCACAGACTAGAGATCTCTGATAACCAGACCCACAGTCTCATTGTGCAAGTAGCAGAATTACAACAGAAGCTAAATTCCCAAATTTGCAGGGTGTCTGCTGTTAAAATGAGGGCATTGATTGTAAAGGAATGGGATCTTGGAAACTGGAATGTGGACATGTGGGTTGATAATGATGGCAGTGGGGACATTGAAACCCTAGATTCTACTGAATCTTTGCCAGATAAACCTGTAACAGTCTGCACTGAGAAAACAGCACCTGACCTCCAGATTGCCCTGAGGAATCTGCCATCCAGTGATTAACCCTACTGTGCCAGATAAACCTTTAAATATCTCCCCTGATGAAACAGTCCCTACTCCTCTACCTTTAGAGAGTAACACTATTTCATAAGATTAAACTGCAATGGCATACTTACAATGGCTTGCAAAACACTTTTAATTCTTCTCATGACCCACCTCTGTCACCCCTCTTTTCTTCCAGACCTATAAGTAGACTGAAGTCCCAATAGGCCCCAAAAGGTGAGGTGTAAAGTGTGACCCATGAGAAGGTATGCTATACTCCAAAAGACCTGCATGAGTTTTCCAATTGATATAGACAGAAATCAGGGGAATATGTGTGGGAATGGATATAAAGATGTGGTATAATAGTAGAAGAAATATAAAGTTAGATCAGGCTGAATTTATTCATAACGGCCCACTAGGTAGAGATTCTGGATTCTCGATTCAATGTCGAAGCTTGAGGGATTAGAAAGAGCTCTATCACTTTGGGTGAGTGACTGAAACATGAATAGAAAGATGGTTAACATTACCTGAGGTTGAAATGCCAGAACTTCCATGTAATAATGCAGATGAGGGAATCCAAAGGCTTAGAGAGATTGGGATGCTGAAGTGGATTTATCAGGTAAGACCTGCTGACCCACCTCAGGAATGTCCAGATGACACACCTTTCACCAGGCCTGTGGGAATAAATTTGTAAGACTAACTCCCTCTTCCCTGAAAAGCGATGTGGTTACTCTTCTCAGTAGGTCAGATAGTACTGTAGGAACTGCTTTCACTGAACTAGGATCCTTAAACAAAATGGGCATGATTGGCTTACTTGGTTGGCAGAAGCCAAGTGGCAGGATTTAATCACCAAAAACAGGGTCAGCGTGGATACTACAATGGACAGTGAAAATAAAAAGGATTTCGGGATTTTTATTGGCATTGGGTTGAATCTGTAAATCAGTTTGGGTAGATTTCACATCTTAATGATATTTAGTCATCAAGCCCATGAATACAGATTGACCTTCCATTTATTTAAGTGTCCTTTGGTTTCTTTTAGCAATGCTTTGTAGTTTTCTGAATATAGATCCTTTATGTTCCTGGTTAAATTTGTTTCTAAATATTTGATTCTTTCAATCACTATAATAACTGGAATTTTTTCCCTGATTTCCTCCATAGATTGATCAGCAATAGTGTATAGAAATGCAACTGGAAAGCAGACTCAGCCCAGTGGTTAAGGCATCCACCTACCACATGGGAGGTCCGCGGTTCAAACCCTGGGCCTCCTTGACCCGTGTGGAGCTGGCCCATGAGGAGTGCTGATGTGCGCAAGGAGTACCGTGCCATGCAGGGGGTCCCCCGCATAGGGGACCCCCACGCACAAGGAGTGCGCCCCATAAGGAGAGCTGCCCAGCACGAAAGAAAGTGCAGTCTGCCCAGGAATGGCATCGCACACACGGAGAACTGATGCAGCAAGATGACGCAACAAAAAGAGACACAGATTTCCGTGCCCCTGACAACAACAGAAGTGGACAAAGAAGAACACACAGCAAATAGACACAGAGAACAGACAACTGGGGTGGGGGGGAAATAAATAAAAAAAATAAATCTTAAAAAAATGTTAAAAAAAAGAAATGCTACTGATTTTTTGCATATTAATCTTGTATGCCACCAATCTGTTGAATTCATCTATTAATTTTTGTAGCTTTGGTGTAGATTTTTCAGGATTTTCTAGATATAGGATCATTTAATCAGTAAATAGTGAAAGCTTTACTCCTTCTTCTCTTATTTAGGTAACTTTTATTTCTTTATCTGGTTTAATTGCTCCAGTTAGATCTTATAGCACAATATTGAAAAACAGTGGGCATCTTTGTCTATTCCTGATCTCAGTGGGAAAGCTTCCAGTCTTTTACCATTGAGTACAATGTTAATTGTGGGTTTTTCATATATGCACTTTACCATGTTGATACAGTGTCTTTCCATTCCTATCTTTTGGAGTGCTTCTTTCAAGAAAGGGTGTTGTATTTTGTCAAATGCCTTTTTTTTAAAAGATTTATTTATTTATTTCTCTCCCCTTTCCCCCCACCCCACCCTTCTTGTCTGTTCTCTGTGTCTATTTGCTGCATTTTCTTTGTCTGCTTCTGTTGTCAGCAGCACACGGGAATCTGTGTTTCCTTTTGTTGCGTCATCTTGTGTGTCAGCTCTCTGTGTGGGCGGCGCCATTCCTGGGCAGGCTGCGCTTTCTTTCGCGCAGGGTGGCTCTCCTTACAGGGTGCACTCCTTGAGCATAGGGCTTCCCTACGCAGGGACACCCCCGGGTGGCACAGCACTCCTTGCGCACATCAGCACTGCTCATGGGCCAGCTCCACACGGTTCAAGGAGGCCCGGGGTTTGAACCGCAGACCTCCCATGTGGTAGACGGATGCCCTAACCTCTGGGCCAAGTCCGCCGCCTCAAATGCCTTTTCACATCAATCAAGAGGATAATGTGATTTTTCTTCTTCAATTTATTACTGTGGTTTATTACACTAATCGATTTTCCTGTGTTCAACCACCCTTGCAAACCTGGGATAAAACCCATTTGATCCTCTTTTATAATTCTTTTAATGTGCTTTTGGATTTGGTTTGCAAGGTTTTTTTTTTGAGGATTTTTGTATCTCTAGTCATTAGAGATACTGGCCTGTAAATTTTTTTCCATGGTATCTTTATCTGGTTTTGGTATTAGAGTGATGTTGGCTTCCTAGGATAAATTTGGCACTGTTCCTTCCTGTTCGATTTTTTGAAAGAGCTTGAGCAGGATTGGTATTAGATCATCTTTGAATGACTGGTCGAATTCACCTGTGAAGCCATCTGGTCCAGGGCTTTTCATCTTTGGGAGATCTTTGATGACTGTTTCAATCTCTTCACTTCTGACTGGTTAATGGAGGTCATCTAATTCTTCTAGGATCAGTGTACGTTCTTCACATATTTCTAAGAATTTGTCCATTTCATCTACATTGTCTAGTTTTTTGTTGTACAGTTTTTCATAGAATCCTTTTATGATCTCTATTCTTTCTGCAGGGTCAGTGGTAATATCCCCATTTTCATTTCTTATTTTATTTATTTGCATCTTCTCTCTTCTTATCTTTCTCAGTCTAGCTAAGGTTTGTCAATTTTATAGATCTTCTCAAAGAATCAACTTTTGGTTTTGTTAATTCTATTTTTTTTTTTTGGTTGTTGTTGATTTCATTTATTTCTGTTCTGATCTTTACTATTTCTTTCCGTCAGCTAGTTTGCTCTTATTTTTCTAGTTCCTTCAGTTGTGCAGTTAGGTCTTTGATTTTATTTTTCTTCTTTTTTTAATGGAAACATTCAGGGTTGTAAATTTCCCTCACAGCACTGCCTTTGCCATGTCCCCTAGGTTTTGATATGTTGACTTTCATTTTCATTTGTCTCAATATATTTACTGAATTCTCTTGCAATTTCTTCTTTGACCCACTGATCATTTAAGAATGTATTGTTTAATTTGCAGATACTTGTGAATTTTCCGTTTTTTCTGCCTGTTTTTGATTTCAAGATTTAATCCATTATGATCAGAGAAAGTGTTTTTTATAATTTCAGTCTTTTTAAACTTATTGAAACTGCCTTGTGACCCAATTTATCATCTATTCTGGAGAAGTATCCATGAGTGCTTGAATTGAATGTATATCCTGCTGTTTTGGGACTTAATGCTCTATCAGTGTCTGTTAATTCCAGTTTATTTATAATATTATTTTAGATCTGTTTCCATATTTTATCCTCTCTACAATTCTGAGAGTGGTGTATTGAAGTCTCCAACTATTTTTTTTTAAGATTTATTTATTTATTTATTTCTCTCCCCTTCCCCCCAACTCCCCCGCCCCTGTTGTCTGTTCTGTGTCTATTTGCTGTGTCTTCTTTGTCCACTTCTGTTGTTGTCAGCGGCATGGGAATCTGTGTTTCTTTTTGTTGCGTCATCTTGTTGTGTCAGCTCTCTGTGTATGCGGCACCATTCCTGGGCAGGCTGCACTTTCTTTCGCGCTGGGCGGCTCTCCTTACAGGGTGTACTCCTTGCGCATGGGGCTCCCCAGGCGGGGGTCACCCCTGCGTGGCATATGGCACTCCTTGCGCGCATCAGCACTGCACATGGGTCAGCTCCACATGGGTCAAGGAGGCCCAGGGTTTGAACTGCAGACCTCCCATGTGGTAGATGGATGCCATAGCCACAAGGCCAAGTCTGCCTTCTCCAACTATTATTGTAGAGATGTCTATTTCTCCCTTCAGTTTACCAGTTTATGCCTCATGTATCTTTGGGCACCCAGGTCAGCTGCCTAAATATTTACTATAGTTTTTCTTCTTCATGAATTTCTCCATTTATTCATGTATTCATTCTTACAACAGTTTTGCATTTAAAATATTTTGTCTCATATTAATATCTCTACTACAGATCTTTTTTTTGGTTATTATTTGTGTAGAATAACTTTTTCCTTCCTTTCACTTTTAATCCCATAGACAGCATAAAGATGACTCATTTTTAAAAATCCATTCTCTCAGTCTGTATCTTTTGATTGGGGAATTCAATCCATTAACATTCAATGTTATTACTATAAAGGCATTACTTACTTTATCCGTTTTGTCCTTCAGTTCTCTGTTGTAATGTTATGCTATTGTCTGTCTTTTTACCCTTTAATTTACCCTTTCTAAAAATCTTCATTTCTACACTCTTCTCCAAGTCTTTCACCCTTTTTTCCTCCTTTCGGTCTGCAGCACTTCCTGTAGTATCTCTTTTAGATCAGTCTTTTGGTAAAATACTCTCTCAGTTTTTGTTTGTCTGTGAAGACTTTAAACTCACCCTCATTTTTTTGGGCAATTTTGCCAGATACAGAATTCTCGTCTGGCAGTTTTTCTCTTGCAGTGCTTTAAATACATCATACCACTTTCTTCTCACCTCCATGGTTTCTGATGAGAGGCAGACATTTAATCTTTTTGAGGTTCCCTTGTATGTGATGCTTGGCTTTTCTCTCACTGCTTTCAGAATCCTCTCTTTATCTCTGATATTTGTCCTTTTAAATAGTAAGTGTCTTGGAGTAGGTCTATTCAGATTTATTTTTGGGTGCATTTTCCTTCTTGGACATTGATATTTGTGTCTTTCAAAAGGATTGGGATATCTTCAGTCATTATTTCCTTAAATATTCTTTCTGTCCCTTTTCCATTTTCTTATTCTTCTGGGACACTGATAATGCATATGTCTGTGCATTTCACATTGTCATTAAATTTCCTGAGACCCTGTTCCATTTTTTCCCATTCTCTTCTCTTTACATTCTCCTGCTTTTCCCAGTTCAGATGTTCTGTCCTTGGAATCACTATTTCTGTCCTCGAACAATTCAAATCTGTTCTTATGTGACTCTAATGCATTTTTAATCTCAGCCATCATTTCTTTCATTTCCATAAGTTCTGTTACTTTTCTTTGCAGGCTTTCAAATTTTTTGATGATGCCTAGACATCTGAATATGATGGTGAATTTACTCTGATGGCCAATACCTCTCCCTTGCCTAGTCATTTTGTTTCACGGCTCTTTTTTGATTTTTGGCTCAACTTACTCTGAGTTTTTAAATTTGCCCAGCTTAAGTTATCAAAATCAGGGCAGGGACTCACTAATGGGGTGCAGATATTCTCCCAGCATTCAGGACAAGAGAGACCGAAAAGCAGTTTTCTCCTTGCAGTTTCCTGACTGGTCAGCATAGGAGATTGTCATAGAATCTTTTCATACTCCAAACACATTATAGAATCTTTTCAGATATGATCTCATCTAACCCCACCCTACTTCGAAACAATGTCACACCTTATCTGGATTTTGTAAAAGCCCCCTATCTGGTCTTTCTGCTATAATCATGGTCCCTCTGCAGTTGTTCTTTTAAAATGTAAGTCAGTTCATACATTTCTCTCTGCTCAAATAATCAGTAGCTTCCCATCACACTGAGAATTAAAGTCAAAGCCTTCATGATTGCCCAAAGGATCTAGTTCTAGCAGCTACTCTAACCCATATATTCCTGCTCATTCACATTCCCCCTGTCCACTCCATTCCAAGCACACTGATCTCCTTGCTGTTGCATGAACTACCAAGCATGTTCCTGCCACAGGGCCTTTACAGTTGTAATTCCCTCTGCCTGGCACACACTTTCTCACATATCAGCATGGCTTGTTCTCTCACTTCACGCTGGTCTCTGTTTAAATGCCACTTTATTAGTGAGGACTTCTTTGAGTAATTCATCAAAAACCAGCAGTCCTCCTTATGGAAGCCCGATATGATACTATGCATGTTTGTATTGCAAGTTCACAACTTTTACTATACACTTATTGCTTATGTATGTTCATGATGAATCATATACTCCAATAAAAATTTTATAAAAAACATAAGAAGAGACATTTGCAATTTTAAGGCCTACTAAAACTAGGCATTTATATAGAATTTATTGTTTTACAAATATTTACTAAACAGTCTGTTTAATGGATAAGGTAACTGAATTCAAATATTTTTCTCAGTTATAGCTTTCTTTACATTCTTATATATTTTACAGGGTACAATTTAAGACTAGTTAGATGAAATATACCTTTTTGTTTATTATTTTTATTCTAGCTTTATGTTAAGAGAGGCTTTCTCACCCCAGTCTTCATTTATGAGACCCCTCAACCAGAAAACTATTTTTCTGAAATTCATTCCTTTCTTTTTTTACCTTTTTATTTTGAAATACTCTTGAACTTACAGGACAGTTACAAAACAATACAAACCCCATACAGAGAACTCCAACCTATCCCTACCCCACCAGATATCCAGATCTACCAATTTTAACTTTGTTGTGGTTTATTTTGAGCTATAGATTTTAGTAGGCTGAAAAATGGCCTCTATGTATGTCTAAGGTCTAATCCTCAAAATATTACCTTATATGTCAGAAGTGACTTTGCAGATGTGATTAATTAAGGATCTTGAGATGGGGATTATTCAAGTAGACCCTAAATATAATCACAAGTGTCCTTATTAGAGGGAGACAGAGGGAGATAAAAAAGAGCAGTCCTCAATCTATCAGTGTTTCCTTAGTCTGCTTTGTTGTTCTTCATAGCACTTATCCTACCTGAAATACTATCAACATATTTATTTGTTTATTGTTTTTTCATCTTCCCCCCTCCCCTCAATGTAATTCCATGAAATAACATATACTACATTTTTCCCAGGGCCTATCCAGTGCTGAAGCAAAGCATTTTGAAAACATTTTGTTGAGTAAATGAAACATATTGGCCCCCTGCATTATAAAGCATTATGCTAAAGGATAAAGGAAATGTGAAGTAAGCAAACAGAAATGACAAAAATCATGTTCTAAATGAGTTTGTTCTCTAATCAGGAGAATCTGAAAAAATGGTTGGTGTAGATTCATCCTCAAGTAATACAAGGGGGTGAAAACAGCAAGTGGCTAAAGGTAATCACATTTGTTTATTTCGTATATAGTTTTATAAATCCAGCCACAGCACTGTCTTAGCCAGGTGTGAATATGGAAGGGTAGGCTGGGTGAGGGCTTCTCTAAATTCCCATCCCAGATCACGGCCCAGGGAGGAGAGTAGTTTCAGGCCCAGAAAGTATATGAAACATTTTAAGTATCTTCTCCCACTCTTTTTTCAGCTTCCCAAGAACACTGTTCTCATTGTTAGTGACATTTCTATGGATGGAAAAGACATTGTTTGATTTTTTTTTAATTAGTTGAGTTTGCAAAAGAGAAAGCAAGCTTAAATTCTCAAGAGTGCAGCTATGTAACTCTTGTGGAATTCAGAACATATAACTTATAAGACAGAAGATTCCTTTGGATAAATTTGGATATATAAATCGAATATCTGGAGTTAAATAAAATATACTAGAAATGTTTTCTCCTACATTTCTGAGCCTTGATAGGTGTTCTGTTCCTTTTCATTGTATCCACATTAATAGCAAAGTATAGTTAATAAATTTCTATACGGTACCTATTTCCAAGTCAGCACCCCCCAAAATTGTGGAAAATTATGGTTTACATTAGTAAAAGTTCTGGTTGGGACTTAAAAGAACGGGTGGAAATTTAAATCACTAAATATTTTAGTTGATTATAATTAGGACTGTGTATGACAAAATACACAAGTCACAGATCTAGACTCCAAAAGAAATTGATGAAGCCAAATGAGTCAAATCTTTTTGCAATAGACAAGTGGAGCCAAGAATCTCTGAAAGAGACACTGCAAATTATTAAGGGCATATTTGGAACAGTTGACCTAAGAGGATATTGACTGAATTGCCAACTAACCCCCATAAGTTTCTTATCCACAGAATTAGTTCTTTTGACAACAGGCATTGGACTTGTGTGTGCCAGGCAAGTGGAAGGCACAGGAGCTACAACAATGAGGAGAAAGCATCCTGTTCCTCAAAGACCTCACAATCTATTGGAGGATACAAATTCCCTAAAGACAATTACAAAACAACAGGGATGTGCAATAGCAGGGATGCACAGGAACTCGTGGAATCACTGAAAAGTTACCTAACTACTCTAGTGGCAAGGTGGGGTGGGGAGGAATGGGCGGGAAAAATGAATTGTGGGAGGTGAAGTCTCCGTCGTCTCAAAGGGTGGCAAGAATTTGTCAGACACAGAAGAGAAGGGCTTTTCAGATAGAGAGGTCAGCATGAGCAGTGACAGAGGCACCAGAGAACATTTACGGGAAATGGAAGTCAGTTTGGCTTTGCTAGGATGCAGAAAATGTTGCAAGTTTTGTTACCTGTCTCTTATTTTAACTTTATTTATGGTGCATTTCATCATTCAAAGTTTTAAATTATGATCTGATAAAATTTATCAAAAGTTTACTTAATTGCTTTTGCTAATTTTGTCCAGTTTCCCTATTGCAACTTGATAAATGTTTTATGTTTTTAGTACTTTCATGATAGGTTTTTTCTTTAGTGGTTAGGTGTTTAATTCATGTATACAAATACAAGAATGTTCTTTTACTACAAGGTATTGAGAATGGTGATACATAAGGAAATATAACTAATGCAATTTATAGACTATAGTTAACAACAACTTTGTTATGGTTTTGTAGTAAAAGCAAAGTTGGTACTATATTAATGCTAAAGGTAAAAAAATATGGAGCTTGGTTTTGTAAGGTATGAGTATGATTAAGCATATTTTTCCTTTAACTAATCTGTGTTCATCTGTGTAGCTTTCTGAACACTAGCGGAACAATTGAGTTGGTAGTTGGAATTAGATGAGATGAAAGTGTCTGGATAGAACTTTTTAGGAGTAATACCTCCATAACTTAAGCTGCCTATATGTTATTTTATTTCTTGAATTTGAAATAAGGCTTTTTTTAAAAAAGAGATTTCCCCCTGTGTTTGAAATGCCATCTTTTTCCTACACCAAATTATAAGAAGTGAACAGTAGCCAACTTACATAGAGTCCTTGAAGTTATGGTAAGGACTTTGAATTTTTAGTTTTGCTCTGATGGCAATCCATTGGAGGGCTGATATTTTATCACTTAGATTAATTTTTAATTCACATTCAGTGAATATAGTCTTTTTGGTATACAGTTCTATGCATTTTTTTTCAAATGCAGAGTCATGTAACTGCCACCACCACAATTATGTTACTGTAGAATTCTATTACCTTCCCCGAAAAATCTCTTGTTCAACCCCTCTGTAGTCAAACCTTACCTCCACCCCTGAAAACCACCGATCAGTTCTCCTTTTCTTTATTTTTGCCTTTTCCAGAAAATTGTATAAACGGAATCATAGGGCAAGATCACAGTGTGTAGTCACATCCCAAATGAAAATACAGGGCAGACTCATTCACATTGGAAAATATCCTAATCAGCTGCATCAGGGTTACAGAAACCATGCATACGAAAGTTACCACATGAAAAATGACAGCCAGTACCCCTGAATTTGGGCATATGAAAGACATGGACACAAATAAAACTATGAATGCAAGCTTTGATAGATAAATAGCTGGATCTCCCAAAACAATGCAAGGATTACACTAGAAATTAAGGCCACTGTAATGAAATATTTGTGTGATATATACAGTAGTTTTAAATAGACCTAGGTAGTAAAACAAACAAGGTACTAATATAAAAAGCCACAAATGAAAGAAATAGCTTGAACAGACAGCTATTTAATAACTCATTGCATAAAAATTCAAAATCTTGAAACAGTACAAAGGATAAGCTTCCGAATAGTTAAAAGTTGATGAATGCTAATGAAATGTGCAAAAAATATTCCATAACATTGATTTTCTTTTTCAGCACGCCTCTCACACAAAGATCATCACTAGGACATCACTAGAACCATCACTAGAACACCAGTCAGCTACCATCTATGGGCTATATCTGAAAAGAACAGTTCTCTTCAGACACAGCATCCCGCTCCTCTGGTTACATTTCATTGTTGAAATACGTAAGGATATTATTTTGCTCTATTTTCTACCTTCTTACTTGCCCAGAAGGCATTTCTAGGAACAGATGGCATTTCTAGGCTAATCCTTGCTTTATTTCTGTTCTCCTGCCTCTTACTCTCTTGTTTCCATACATTTCAACGTTGCTATGCCAGCAAGCTGTAGCGCCAGAGCTGGTGGTCTCCTCTCTCGGAACACGTGGGGGATACTGGGCGGTTTTCCCGAGCAGAGGCGGCTTAGGGGCCTCCAGCGTGGCCGTCGGGGGCGAGCGGGGATGGGGCGCCAGGGCTCCCGCGGGCTCACCCCCCGCGCGGGAAACGAGGCGGCGGCAGGTGCACCCCGCCTCCTCCGCTGGGGCCGCCAGCCTGGGGCTGCAGCTCGGGCCGCATGCTCGGTCCCAGCGGGCAGACAGGGGCCCCGTTAGTGGGAACTCCTTTGCTTCCTGGGTTTGGTTTATCTACCTTTTCTCGGTCTGGGAGGACAGGCTGACTTATCACAGGGCCTGTGCTTTAGGACGGGAAATTGGAACTTTTTCTGGGATTAAGGGAAGACCCACAAGGCCACCGAGAATGGGTTGATGTAAAAGTTAAGGCGCGCCAAGCGTTCTAAGTACTAAGAATAGCAGCGCCTCCCGGAGTTTACAAGTTAGGCCCTCTCCTCTCCCGGTTGATTTAGCAGGGCATATTCCTCCCATCGTACTGCCTTAAAGCTTCTGGAGAGTTCAAGGAGGCGAGGAGGGGGTAGGTTTAAAGCGAGCTTCGAAGCCAAAGTGTGTGTGTGTGTGTGTGTGTGTGTGTGTGTGTGTATGGGGGCAGGCATTGCTCAGAAGGGACAGGAACCAAATTAGGAACACAGTGGAAAAAATCTTGGCTTAAAGTTTCTCCCCAAAGGATCGGCTGAGGCCAGGCTTTGTTTTCCTCACCAGGTAGGGCGTCGTTATACATTTTTCACTTCCCTCTGACCTGTACCTTTCTCATTTCTAGATCCAAGGTGAAGGTGAGAAATCCCATGCTATTAAGTACAAAGGTCTCCTGGGAACAGTCGCCACACTGGCAAAAACGGAAGGGCCAATGAACCTACCGCGAGCTGCCTGCTGGCCTGCAGAAACAGATGCACTCCACCCCTAGGATGGGACTCTAGGATACCGTCCCGCGGCTTTCACCGCAGGGAAACCAGCATCACCGGGAGGGGCAGACGGCCAGGTCATAAGCCCTCAGCACGGCTCTGCTTGCAACACAGAGAGTGGTGGTCTTCATAATAAATTGACAGGCAAACATCATTTGAACACCCACACCCCCTCCATTTTAGCCGGGAAATCGTTGTTCATAGAAATAAAAAAGTGTGCAAAATCTATTTTTCAGATGCAGGTATATACTTGAAAAATTGTCCTGTCAGCCGTGGAACTTTTGTGCCTGCCTTGGATTTCCATGTGGAGAATATTGAATGGGCTGCAAAATACACTTTAACGCAGCTCTCCACACGGTGACTGGGTATTGGAAATACCTAGGGAGTTTGTTAAAAACCCTGATGTGGAGGACCACCCTGGACCTGCTGAATCCGAGTCTTTCAGGGTGGGGCTCAGGTAACCTGTGTTGCAGCAAGCTTCCCCAGGAATTTTGGTGTACAGCAAGGTTGGAAAACCTCTGAAGAGAAGAAAACCAGTCCTTGTGAGGAGAGTCAGAAAAGCTGTTACCTCTAAGAGTTCCTCATACCATCTCTAACGCTGAGGAAGACCAGAGCAGAAAACCTAGATTTAAGTTTTAGTGAGTTTGGTTAAGGAAAGAAGGAAAAGAAATTAATATTTCTTTTTTTTTTAAGATTTGTTTTTCATTTCTCTCCCCTTCCCCCCTCTTCCCCCACACCAGCTGTCTGCTGTGTCCATTCACTGTGTGTTCTTCTGTGTACACTTATATTCTTGTCAGCAACACTGGGAATCTGTTTCTTTTTGTTGCATCATCTTGCTGCATCAGCTCTGTGTGTGTGTGGTGCCACTCCTGGGCAGGCTGCACTTTTTTCATGCTGGGTGGCTCTCCTTATGGGGCACACTCCTTGCACATGGAGCTCCCCTATGCAGGGGACACCCCTGCATGGCACGGCACTCCTTGTGCACATCAGCACTGCACATGGGCCAGCTCCTACATGGGTCAGGAGGCCCTGGGTTTGAACCCTGGACCTCCCATGTGGTAGGTGGACGCTCTATCTGTTGAGCCAAATCTGCTTCCCTAAACTAATATTTCTTGAGTGCAGTGTATACCAAGAGTTCCTGTCAGTTTAGCAAACATTTATGTGAATACTTTCTGTGAGCCAGGCACTATTCTAAGTGCTTCATGTACATGACAACTAGGAAGGTGCTCTTATTGTTTTCCTTTTACTAATGGGGAAAGGGAAACCCAGAGCCCCCCAAGGTCACACAGCTAGAAAGGGGCAGAACTAAGGTTCAAACCCAGGTACTCTGACCTCTGAGCCCAGGCTCTTCATCTCTGCCATCTATTGCCCCCTGCAATGTGCACGTAATTCTGCGCATCATTCAATCCATTCAACAATGCTGTGATGTAGAAAGAGTTAAAACCATTTTCTGATTGGGTAATAATATCAGAGAGGTTAAGTAACATGCATAAGATCATACCACTAGTAAACATCAGAGGCTCTTTTATGTACAGCAGACCAGACAGAGAGCAGGCAATGAACTGGTAGTAAAATGAATATGATAGTGACTACCTCGGTGGATTTAATTATTTTTGCTTTGAGTAATCTTTGCATATCATAACTTTATTGGATAATTTATAAACATTATTTTTACAATGTATAAGTATTATTAGGGAAACAATCAACAGGAGATATCGTTTAAAAATATGAGAATTTATAAGAATCTTATTTCTGATGGGTCAGTGGTAATGTCCCCCTCTCATTTCTGCTTTTGTGTTTTCTTTTTTCTTTATCTAGCTAAGGGTAAGTTGATTTTGCTGATTTTCTCAAAGAACCAACTTTTGGTTTTATTGATTCTATTGTTTTTTGTTGTTGTTGTTGTTGTTTTTGGTTTCATTTATTTCTTCTCTGATCTTTATTTCTTTCCTTCTGCTTGGCTTGGGGTTAGTTTGCTGTTCTTTTTCTAGTTCTTCCAGGTGTGCTGTTAGGTCTTCAATTTTAGCTCTTCTTTTTTAAGGTAAGCATTGAGGACTATAAATTTTCCTCTTAGCATTGCCTCTATGATATCCCATAGGTTTTGATATGTTGTATTTAATTTTCATTCAGTCTCAAGCTATTTGCTGAATTCTTGCAATTTCTTCTTTGACCCACTGATTATTTAAAAGTGTGTTGTTTAATCTCCATATATTTATAGATATTCCCTTTTTCTGTCTATTATTTATTTCTAGTTTCATTCCATTATGATCAAAGTATTTTGTATAATTTCAATCTTTTAAAATTTATTGAGACTTGTAATCCAACAAATGGTCTATCTTGGAGAAGGATCAATGGGCACTTGAAACGAATATATATCCTGCTGTTTTGGGGGGCACTGCTCTATAAATGTTAAGTCTAGTTCATTTATCATATTATTCAAGTTACTTCTTTATTTATCCTCTGTCCAGATATTCTATCCACTACTGACAGTGGTGTATTGAAGTCACTATTATTGTAGAGACATCTATTTCTCCCTTCAGTTTTGCCAGTATGTGCCGCTTCATGTATCTTGGGGTATGGAGGTTAGGTGCATAAAAATTTAGTATTTTTATGTGCTGAATTGCCCCTTTTATTAGTATATAATGGTATTCTTCATTCCTTATAACAGTTTTGCATTTAAAATCTATTTTGTCTGATATTATCACTACTCCAGGTTTTTTTGGTTACTATTTGTGTGGAAACCTTTTTCCAACCTTTCACTTTTAACCTGGTTGTGTCCCAATATCTGAGTTAAGTCTTGTAGACAATATATAGATGGCTCATATTTTTTTAATCCATTCTATCCGTCTATATCTTTTGTTCAGGTGAGTTCAGGCCATTAACATTCAGTGTTATTACTGTGAACACATTGCTTACTTCATCCATTTTTACTTTGGCACTCTGTTGTCATATTGTACTATTGTGTAGACAGTACAATACGGGAGAGCTATAAAGTGAAGGGAAGGCTTAATAGAGGACCATGAGAAAACAAGATTTGATTTTCACAATTTTGATTTGGTGGGCCTGGCTTTTTAAAAAATTATATTTAAAGCAAAACTAGAGGAAAATCATTGCCACAAATCTAGAAAAGTGATGCAGAAAATGGTATTGTTTGGGTAATTCTTACACTATGCTAGAAATGGGTCTTGTGCAGTAGGTCACATTTTTCCACAAAAATATTATATAGGAAACTACCTTCCTAAGAAAGTATAGCATAAACCAACTTATCAAAATATTAATAAAGACTACACTAGAGATAAAACAATACTATTCTATAATCTTTTAAAATTGTAAAACAATGCCTCAAACCTTATAAAATCAGTATAAATGTTTCATACACAGTATATAAATGTTCTAATTCACCATATTCTACACTTGAAAATACAGATTTTTAAAAAAGGCTATTGTAAAATAAACCTAAAATCGATGTGCTAGTTATTAGCCACTAACCATGTAACAATAATTTTATTTTCTTTCAAATTTAAAAGTCTTTTGGAGCAATTTTTATAGGCTAGGGCGCTTTAAAAATTTATTCAAGGAAATTTTAACCAATGACATCTTTTTCTCCAACATTCATTATTGCAGACAGACATTTGAAATCAATAATTTATTCTGTAGTTTAGCAGGAGACATGTTGTTTGGTGGGGCTGAAAGAATGTTTATGGATTTGTATAGATATAATCATTAGGGTTTTGTTGTTTTAAAATAGTATAGGTCATCTAGAGAAAATGGAGTTTTAGGCAGAGGAGGAAAAAATGAATAGGTACTTTTTAAAAGTCTCTTCAGTTGAGAAGAATGACAAAATGAGAAGCATAAACTGCCTCTATTATAGCATTAAAAATTTCAAACACATAAAATGGTGACGTGCACTTTCCTAGTCTTATGCCTTCCTTCTTGTGACTCAGATCCTGGAATGTTGTCATGTTTGTGTACTTTGAACAGCTGAAACAAGAATTGATGAAGCCAAGGCAGACTATGGACTGTGCTACATAATCTACAATAAGGAAATCTGGTACAAGAGTATACCTGGGGATGTACTGAGTGCTGGATAACTTCATGTTCTCATCTGATATGGAGGACAATCTTGGAAAAATCCCCTACGTGAGGCCTAATATCACCACGTGGCAGTTTTTCTTTTTCATGCAAAGCAAATGCCAATGTTCACAGTCTGATACTCTTTTTAACAAGGTAAGCCATTATCTACATCGAGGGAAGGCCATAAGTAAATTGAACGTCTCCTGCTTGATTATTACCTTTACTGCCTATATTCTTCATTTTTTTAAAAAAGGGAAAATATTTGTGAAATGTAACACGTGCATAAAAGTGCATAAAGCAAATGAACATTTTAATGAATTATTACAAAGTGAGCAAACACATAATCATGAAGCTCAATAAACAGAAAGTTGCAAACACCCAGAAACACCTGTCACAGCCACCTAGAAGGAAACATCTTGACTTTTATGGTAAATAATTTTTAAAAATTAATTCACTACTTAGCATACCTAAATTATGTGGCTAGTTTGTCTATTTCCATACCCCCCTCCCTTTGCGGCTTGCTTGCTGTCTGCTCTTCTATGTTCATTCACTGCATGTTCTCTATTTTTATTCCCCGCCCCCCTCTTGCAGCTTGCTTATCTGCTCTGTGTCCATTTACTGCACACTTTTCTGTTTTTACTTGTCTCCCTTTTTGTTGTTTCACCTTCCTGAGTTGGCACTTGTGGCTGGCGGCTCTCCACGGTGTGCGGGCCAGCTTGCCTTCACAAGGAGGCCCCCGGATGCAAACCCCGGACGCAAAGCCTTCCATATGGTAGACGGGAGCCCAACTGATTGAGCCACAGTCACTTCCCTAGTTTGTCTATTTTTGAACTTTATGGAAATGAAATCATCCAGTATGCTGTTAAAGGCATCTTTTGACCCATATTATATACTTAGAATTTATTTGTTTCATATAGCTCCAGTAGACTTAAACTCAAGGCTTTGTAGTATTCTATTGCAGGAATATACAACCATTTATTTATCCATTCTGTGCCTGATGGGCATTTGAGTTGCTTCCAGTTTTAGATTATAACAAACCATTGTTTCTTATGCAGGTATATTGGTTTCTGAAAACTGATGCTAACCAATTTCTACAAACTCAGTAGCTTTAACCAACAGAAATTTGTATCTTACAGTTCTGGAGATCATTAAGTCTAAAATGGGCTGGAGGGCTTTGTCCCTCTGCATGTTTCAGGGGTCACTCAGTTCCTTGCCAGCTTCTAGAGGCTGCTGCAGTCATTAGCTCATATCTGCATCACATCACTTTCTCCAATAGTCAAGTTTCCCTCTGCTTCCCTCTGTAGGGCCTTTTTTGATTACTGGGTCCACCGAATAATTCAGGATAGTCTTCCTTCTCAAGATTCTTAATGACACCTACAAAGTTTCTTTTCCATGTAAGATTATGGTATACATCATTATATACAGTATGTATGTATGGTGTGTGTGTGTATATATATATACATATATATGTATGTATGAATACTGGAACACTTTGAAGCTATACAAAAAGGAATGAGGAAACTAGGTAGGTAATATGAAAGTATCTTTAAGATACAGTGTGAAGAAAAATCATAGTCCAGTAAAGTATTAATTATTCTTATCCTTTGTAAGAACTGGGGGTGGGGTGTATATAATTTCTGGTGGTTTCTTTTAAAATGAAGTAAGTTTTCGTTCAATAATATCTTAGGAAGGTAATAAGTGGATGAGTTAAAAAGTCATAAAAAATCATAATTTATGTTCTGCTTTATAGGGATGATTAAAAGATAAATAAAAAGCAATTTCTCATAAACATAAATGACTTATGTAAGTGTTGGAGAGGATGGGTAGTGTGGTGGTTTGGCACTGTATGTTCCCCCAGAAAATCATGTTCTTAAAGCTAATCCATTCCTATGGATGTGGACCCATTGTAAGGAAGATCACTTGATGAGGTTACTTCAGTTAAGGTGTGACTTACCTCATTCAGGACGGGTCTTAATCCCTTACTGGAGTCCTTTATAAACAGAATGAATAGAGAGAAAGAAAAAAGCCACAGAAGCAAGAAGCTGAAAGCAAGGAAACCTGGAAAGGCCAACAGATGCCACCATGTTCCTTGCCGTGTAGCAAAGGAGCCAAGGATCGCTGGCTGCTGGTCCTTGGGAAGAAAGCATCACACCTTGATGATGCCTTGATTTGGACATTTTCACAGCCTCAAACTGTAAGGTAATTCATTCCCATTGTTTAATGCCAACCCATTTCATGATACCTTCTTTGAGCAGCCTAGGGAACTAAAACAGAAATATCAATAGAATGCTTATAACAATTTCAACATATTCTTTATTTGCTTAACATTCCAAAGTGACATCACATTTCACACTATTGCTGTTACATAAGAAATCAATTGTTTTATCCAAATTAGGCAAAAATCCATTTCTGTCACTTGTCAATTGGCATTTTCCCCCAGAGAAAGCTACTACTTAATTATTTAAATACTTTTACAGAAACACAGAATTCTTATTATTAATGAAGCAGTTGTTTTACCTGCACTACATTTTAAATTTTCTTCATCAAAAGTCAAAGCCAGAAAGCAAAAGTTCAAGCCACATGCTCTCTCAGATTTTTAACAATTCCATTTATTTTCATTAAAAATTGTTTATATGGAGAGGTTCATAAATATGTAAATGAAAATTAATCCTCCCCAAGCTTGTTCATAGAGAAGTGGGGTGGAGCTTTATCCTGAGAAAATAGCTGCTGGTCCCCAAACATTATTTCAATGATAATGAACATTATTGCCCTCCAAGCCAAACCTTCTCTTTTCTGTGCCACAACGATAGTTTAATCTTTTCTGTCCTGGCATTGAGCAGTTCACTTTTCATGCCCATGGAATGCTTCTCCTTTGAACAAATCTTTGACCAAGTCCCATTTCATTGGATGTTCTCAATGGGGAGAAACAGTACATGAACAATTATGAACACCAGAATAAAAATGAAGAGTTCATATATTTTCACGTAGAAAAATACATACAAATCCAAGTAGCTCTCAAAATAGAAATAAATCAGGATGGGCATTTTCAAGAAAAAGATTCTTTTTTCTAAACAGTAAATAGTTCCAATAAGACACCTATATCATCATCTTTAAATGCAGAGAGGTTGGTCTAGGATCACAGATACCTCCTGATTTTTCCCATTTTTTAAAGATTGTCTTACAGAACATATTTGAACTATAACCCTTTTAACTACATTTTTAGACTATTCTTGTCACTGGCAAACTCCTTTCAACCTGCCACACGCAAAAATTCATTTCAACATGGATTCAATTCTTGATGCTCAAAGCAAATATAATTTTTCTATTACTATAATGTCAAAACATACTACTTTGGCATTATATTAACTATTATAGAAATAGGTAAGAATCTAAATATAGATTTTAAGACTACGTAGAATTCTAACATACACGTGTTAAAAACAAAGGAAAGTAGGCAGACATAAATACTATATATTGCTTTTAAGTATGTCACTACCACATAAAAATCAGCTCATGTCACATTCTGATTTACAATTGGTGACATTTAGCTTGCCTTCCAGATTAGAATATGTTGTTGTTGGTTTGTAGATGAATTCACTATAAGACTATCTGAAAGTATTAGTGATTATTTTAAGCAAAAACAAAACAATATACTGAAAACAGGTGGATTTAAAAAACGTACTATTCAGCAAACTTTGATTTTTTAACCATTATAAGTTTTTTCTCTCTGAAAGGGAAAAACTTAATTATTTAAATTTCTCCTTCCACATTCTAATAAGTCTTGTATTAAGTTTACTGACAAAGGTTTAAATCAGTTCAAGATCTCAGTCATTGAAATATTAAAATATAAATATTTTCAGTACAAAAATGAAAAGACTAACAGAATTGCTTTCCATGAAGTAGTTAACCCATGGTTAATACCTGATTGCTGTCAGAATTTTGCAACACATCTTAGAAATCTAGTGGATGATAAGACATGAAAACAGTAAAATAAAATTTTAAAAATTTAAAAAGATACTCCTAAGTTTGAGAAGTCCCCGATGAGAAAGACATTTTAAAATTTTTATAATGTTAGAAAGCTAGATTGCCACTGAAATAAAATGAACATTTTCATTTTGTTGAGAAAGCAATATTAACGCATGCACTTTCAATGTATGTGCTTTGCAATGCTGCATGTTATTTTCCAGTGGACTATCTCTTACCATTCTTCTCTTTGGCAAGTTTTAAGACAGAGGTTTGTCAATAGACATGAGCAGATACTTTAAAGTCTCAGGGCTTCCCATATCTCATAAGAGCCAGTCCTTAAACACTTGGTATACATCACATTAAAAGATGTGGTAAATATCATCATGTTTTAGATTGAATTATGTCTTGAACAGGGTGATTTCTACAGTATTTAAGGAGAACTTAATAATCAGATGAACTTTCCTATCTTTAAACTTTAGTCTTGCTTTGAGTACAAAAGTCATAAACACATTAAAAAAAAATCCCTCGGCATTAGAATCTTACCACTAGATCATCCTTGATAATGCTTGCTGCTCTCCTGAGAGTTAGAAGAATAAAGCTATCATCATCCTCAGCCTACTGTAGAATCCCAGAGACTAACACAAAGAATAACCATCAAGTCTATACATCATCATCTAGAAATACCATTTAGTCAGAGAAGCAAGCGTTAAGAGGACGTCAAATAAGCCAACAATGTTTAACTGAGATCTTCAAAAAGCTCTAAGTTTTCCTCTTATTTTTTAAGGACAGCTTCATTGAAATAGGAATTGTCCCGTGATTACAATGAAGATGTTCATCGCAAACACATCTCTTCATATACACAGACAGAACAGCCTCATAAAGGTCCTCCCACCAAGCACTAAGATTCTTTTAAACAACTGATGAAAATGAAGTACTGAAGATGAGAAAATGCTGTTAAGCTTCAAAATAACACTGTGGTACATTAAAAAAAACAACAACAATCAGTCATCAATACCTTCATTTTCTCATTATCTTTTATGTTCAATAATAAGGAAAATCAAAGAGGAAGGCATGATTCTTCATCCTCCCTGACATATATATGCTCTTGCTGCCACTACTGAAGTGATGTTATGACGTGTCACTGAGAGACAAAGAAAATCATGAAGAAGTTTTCCTCTTACTTAACCTAGAAATAAAATTAAAACAAAGAAAACAAAGAGTCTACTTCCAAACTACAAAATCAAAATATCTTAAAAGAGCTTTTGAAAGATACCAACTTGATAGCTACAACACATAAAAATGAAAACTGATTTTTACACATTTTAATCAACTGATTCAATACAAATACCTGATTCATACATTTACACTAAATGGGTTGTTAAGTCCCAAGTTCCAAACTGTAGTTTAAATGACTCTACAGAGGGAATCTTTGGAAGGGTAAGGTACCTTTGGAGAACAGTGTATAAATAACTGTAAACATACACTGATTGTCTAAGAGCTTTCTTAAATATAATTTCTGAAACAGTTTTGTAAGAAATTATATATAATAAGTGTAATTGATCAGATAATCCCTATTTCAACATATAAATTTCTATTGTGTGCAAAATATGGTAGAAATAGAAGGTATTATGGATGGTTTATATTTTTAAAGTAAGCACCGCATTATAATCCTGCAAAAGTCCTTTAATCTTTTCATGAAACTTCTCTCTGTAGAGGTTGAAATACATAATGCTTTCTGGCTCTTCTTCAAACCAAAACTTGTCAAATTCATAGAAAAGATAACCTGCAGTTAAAGAAAAACAAAACATAAATACAGTGCTCAATAGCTAAACCACATTAAAAGTATATAATTATCCTTTAAATTCCATATTAGGATACAACAATCAAGAATAATCTTAAACAATTAGAAACCTGAGGAACTTAATAATAAATATTTTTGTATGTTCAAAGTAAATAGCAATTTTAATAAAATATTTAATGTACAGTTACTATTTGTCTCAGAAAGCAACAAAATCCCTCAAACTTGTCATTTAGTACTTTCAAAACTATCTTGGGAGTAGAAAAAAAATTATTCCCCAGAGACTCCTGAAGCACAAAAATGAAAGTTGCAAGAAAACATTGGGCAAACATAAAGTATGAGAAAGTTGTTTTCTGGTTGATTTCTAAATCTAAGAGTTATTTCAGCTTTTTCAATGAACTCAGCACCTTTTCTTTTTAAAAAGAATACATGAACTCTTAATAGGCTTAACATTTTTTCCCATATCTTCCCTATAGTAACCAAATTCACCTTCATGAAAATAAACATGCTGACCAATATACTTTATAACAGAAAATGTGTCTTTAAAACCACCTCTAAACCTTCTTTCACATTCAAGCAAACACAATTTTTTAAGCAGGTTCATGTTAGCCTGATTTTACTGAATAGGAAACAGAGTCACAGAGAGGTTAAATTAATTGTCCAAATCACATAGTTGGTTAGTAATTTCCACTGTGTTATAAACTGGACTTCATTTCCAACAGAATCTCATTTCCCCTTCTAAAAAGCTTTTCAAGAACAGAGTGATTCTAGCAATGGAAGAACTTTTATCACAGATGTGGAGGCAGTGGCCACTGGAGGTTCTGAGGGGAGGGAGAGGGAAAAACAGGTGTAATGCGGGGCCATTTTTGGGACATGGAAGTTGTCCTAAATGACAATGCACTGACAGACACAAGCCATTATATATCTTATCATAACTTACAAAATTGTGTGAGAGAGTGTAAACCACAATGTAAACTATAATCCACGCTTACTGGCAGTGCTCCAAAATGTGTTCAACAATTGTAACAAATGTACCACACTAATGAAGGATGTTATTAATGTGGGAAAATGTGGGAGTGGTAGGGAGCAGGGCATATAGGAATTCCCTATTTTTTAATGTAATCTAAGTATCCTTAAAAAAAGAAAAAAAAAAACTTGAATAAAACAAAGTGACTTATAACAAAAGGGGGAAAAAGGCTTCACTGGCTTTACACAAAATTGTGGCTACATGATCACAACTGCAGAATATGAAAAATTAGAAATTCCATTTTTATAAACTACTAATAAGACAAACATTCATAGTTAACATTTTTCCACATTTCATCTTTGAAACATCATTTTCAATGTGGTCAGTTTAAGATAGAGTTCAGATTAATTTCAATATATGGTAAAATAGGTTATTATCCATTATGTGAAAATATCAAATGAGGACTCTAGAAAAATAACATCTGCTTCTTATTTCTAAAAGATGACATAAGGCTGGCAATTAATATTATTTTTAAATAATATTTTTAAAATCTTTATTTCACTCAAAATTTCTTTTGTATATATAAATACATTAGGGACCATAATACATGTATAGAAATTAACCAGAAATATACAAATTTAGAGTCTGCATTCTCTTCCTCCTCCTCATCCCCCAATATACTGAGGGATATACAATCACAAAGTTTGGAAATGAATATTCTGGGAGGAAAACAGCTATCTAAATTTTATGGTATACTATTTGTTTTAGGGTTTCTGGTTGTTAGGTTTTAGCTATTTACCATTCTTATATGTCCTTTAAAATTGTTTTATTATTGTCAGGTAATGCAACCCATTCAAAGGTCTGGAACAAACTGCTCAAGTGTCAATTATTAGAAACTTCTTGCTTCAGAGTGAGTTTGTTGATCTATAATGGTGTCAGAGGAAGGGCTGACTCACAGATTGTAGACTGTAATGCCTAAGTTGCTTTAATGAAATATCAAGAAACTGAAGATGATACCAGAATTCTAGGAAGCTGGCAGGACATAAAGCTACAAAAGCTTTGCAGAAAGTGATGGGAAAAGCATTGTTTCCATGACGCATGTCTATTGTTTGTCTGACTCTGGAAGATTTGGAATACTAGACTCAATAGGAACCACAACCCCAAATTTCAAAACTTAAAAAAATCCCTGTGTGCTTCTACTGCTTCTAACCAGAGCAGAAGAGGCACTTAAGGTTTCCCAATAGGAGTTAAAAATAAGGGAAACATAGTAAATGGGAATTAACTATAAACCAGCCTGAGGATTTGACTGGGGTGAAGAAAATGTTCTAAACCCAGATTATGTGATTTTGTACAAATTTACTAACACTCATTGAACTGTACACTTAACATGGGTGAACTTCATGGTTACCTCAATGAAACTGTTATTGCTTTAAAGTTATTTTATTTGGTATTTTAAAATTGAGGTATTTTCTTTTGTACTTAAAAAGAAAAAAAACAAAGGATCCACTGAACCAGAAATCCAACTACAACTGTGGCTCTCAATCTCTAGAAGGGAGCCATCCTGGACAGTAATATCTGGAAGACACAGATTCTGAGATCTCCAAGCCCTCCTGCTCTTCCAGTGGTCAGCAAACTTCCAGGGGATACAAGCTCACATTTTAGATGTGCAAGAGGGTAAGAATGGAGCTTAGAAGTGCAATTATTACTCACTTTTCCCAGCATTTCCTACATAGAAAAAGACCTAAAAACAAAAGGTAGAGGAGATAAAAGGGAGAAGGGGAAGATGGACATATCGCTGGGTAAAAAATGTAAAAGCTAGTATCTTTATAGTTCTTTAATTTAGATAGAAAGTATGACCTTGGAATTCTGATTTGCTAATTAGCAATTAGCCCCTAGCAAAAAAGTATGTATGTTCAAAAACAGGGTCTCCAATTACTTTCAAATGAGAACAGATTCCTTTTAGGAAGAAAATCAGAAGTACTTAAGGTTGAAACTTCTACTGGTAAATGGATATGAAAACCTAATTTTTTGAGATTTTGCTTGAAAGCTGAATAGTTAACAGATATAAAATTCAGCCAGAACAGTGTTTAAACATTCTTAAAAATCTGAAAACCATAAGCTTGCTTCCAGGATAATCCAATGCTCTTAAGGATTTAATCTGATAGAAACAAGGCAATTGAAAGGGCTCTAGAATGACTTTTCTACTTCGCCGATTACTTTGCTGTGCTTCCTAGACAGGAGCCACCTGAGATGCTGGTGATGAGGGGCTATGCACTGGAAGCCAACAGTACCCGGAAAGCCTTCAGTTACTGGTCTTTCGGGTAAAAATGCCGGATTTATTAGGTCATGCTGTACTGCTTTCCTACCTACCACCTTCTTCCCCCAGTTTATTTAAATACAAAGAAGTTTTGATAGGGTATTTTTATATTTGTTTTATGTTCAATGGACAGCATTAAACATGGGATGTAGTTCACTAGATAAAGCAGATAGCAGAGGCAGAGAACAAAGCACCAGGACTTTAGGCACCATGCTAAAAGGGTCACTGGGAGATCTGGGGTTTTGAAGAAGCAAGCAAGACCAGTGATAAACAGACAAACCAGTAATGCCTAAGAAACCAGATGAAAGAAAAGAACTGGAGAGCAGGGAGAAGGAAGAAGCAGATTTGGATGAAAGCCTGTTTAAAATGCCTAACCCCTAAAAAAGGAGGCTGGCTGACTCTGACTCAAGGCAGGTCTATAATCTGATGGGAATACTCCTGTAGAGAAGGAAAGATGAATAATGGAGGGAGAAATGGCTAACTGAAGGAACAAAGTCTCTGATGAGACTTCTCAGAGAAGTCATGTCTAAACCAAGGTTTGAAGGCTGAGTAGGCCTAACCTGGGAAGAAAGGAGGGAGCAGGAACAGCGTTTGAGGGTGAGGGAACGTCACCTGCAAAGCTCCAGGAGCAAGAGAGAGCACAACATGCGTGAGCAACAAAAGGAAGATTGGTATGGCATAACTGTAGACTGAGGCAGGGGAGGGGATGCAGCAAAAGATGGGTCTGGAAGATTGACACGGTTCGAATTATAGGGCTTTGTAATGGGGACCCTTTGAAGAATTTTAGGCAGTGCAGTAAAATCATTAAATTTTCATGTTAGATAACAATACCCTCAATGGGGGGAAGAACTGGAAGATATCACAGAAAGACTAGTTAAAATGCTATTATAGTAACCTAGTAAAAAAGGCCTGAACTAGTACAGTTACAATGGGGATGGAGAAAAGCTGACAAGTTCAAGAGAAATTTCCGATGTAGATAAAAATTGGAATTAGGGATTAAGTAAAGTGTGTTGGTGGGTGGGGGTGGGGTGTTGTGGTAAAGGAGATAATGGAGGTGAAGTGATGAGTTGGCCAGTGATTCAAAAAATGCCCCAGTTAAACACAAAGAACTAGTTATTATCTAGATGACATTCTAAAGGCACAAAAAGATGAAAAGCAGAGTGTGAAGCTAAGCTAGACTTATTTGATTAAATCTTCAGTTTCCAGTATAATCACAATAAAAGTTAATGGAATGGTAGTAATCATGACTGCTTTAGGAACTGTGGACAAGCACCCCAAACCTACCACAAGAAAATATTGAAACAGTGGTGGTGAAAAGTTTCTATAAACTACATTTACTTACAGTAGCAACAATATAATCTACAAATGGGTTGTCCTTGACACAGTAGTATTCATTAACCAGTGCTCAGGAGAGAAAATTCATTTTGAAGTTAACTAGAAAAAGGATGCTGAAGAGAAAAACTACATGAATCCTAAATTTTCAAGAAATTGCCTAATTAATTTTTTTTATAGCAAATATATAAACTGAAGTATAAAATACTCTTAGGGACCTGTATTTTCCTATGTTTTCAAAGATCCAAAATAATAAAACAACAAGTATAAACTATATACATACCTAATGGTTTTAAAATTCTCTTAGAAGTATCTGGGTTTATAGTGAACCCTAAAGTAAACCATGGACTATATAGTTAATAGTACAATAATAAAAATGTTCTTTCATCAATTATAACAAATGTATCACAGTAATGCAAGATGTTAATAATAGGGCAGTATATGGGAACTCTTGTATTTTATACCTGATTTTTCTGTAAACCTACAACTTCACTAATAAAAATAAAATAAAAATATCTAGTTTTAATTTAATTTAATACTCACAATAAAACTGATGAAAGTGTTCCATTGTTGGTATACCAGGAACAAAGTTGTAGAGATGAAACTTCAAAGCTTCACTCTTCAGCAAGCTGTAAGCCATCTCGGTAAGATTGATTCCAACTATTGCATAAGAATACCTATGTCAGAAACATTACCAGTTATACCAGCTAGCCAAATAACTCAAAGAATAAAATTTAATTTAGGCAAGGAATAATTAAATAGATTACTTTGTTCCATTAGCAGCACAGTATTGACTTTATGATAATCTCTACATATTAAGGAAAATAAACTAGAATGGATCCAAAAAGTTTGTTCTTTAAAGGCTACTGATTTTCTGGATATAGTCTGAGAAATAAAGCTCTGTTCACATAAATACCCGAAACTAAAATCCCTTTAAAAAAGTACTAAATATAAAATATCTCACTGATTTCTAAAATAACACTGAATAATATTTCCACCTTCAATACCAGGGGAATTTACTTTCATAATCTAACACCTGTTATAATGTCTTTTTCAAAGATTAGATATTATTGGTAAATAAAATAATATGACTCAATTTTACTTTACAATTTTAAAAGCTATTTTCCATTTTCCTGTTCCTATTTCAGAACTATTTCCTATTCCTATTTTCATATCTATTTCTCACAAAAATTTTATAAAGGCCCTTATTTCCACTTTATAGAATAATATATCTTGTGACAGAAATATACTGAAATACATAAAAACTGGTTCATGATCACATTTAGCCTTACAAATAACATGACACATAATGTCCTTTATAAAGTTCTTATTAATTAAAATAATCTCTTTTGAATAAATACCTTCAAATTCAGATTATCTAACCATCTTATTGTGAAGACGATTACAGTGCCTTTAATATATTCAGCTTACCCTAATTTTGGATGATTTGAACGGGAAAGAATCTGATGAGCTTCACGGGTATAATTTTCACTAAAATACCTAAAAAGTTTTAAAAAATAATGAAATGAACATATATCATTCAATATTTAGGATATTTAGAAGCAATTTAAAACATTACTGTCAAAATGGCAGTCTTAGCCTACAGTCACAACCATCACACTCAGCATCTCAAATCACTTCAGGAACTACAAATGCTTCCAAATAAAAATTTAGTTCAGAGCTATCAGACCTATCTAGCACAGGACACAGAAGCTTGGAAAGACTAAATTATTTTTTAAAATAAATTTTCTCAAGAGACTTTCTATGTACCTCAAAAAACAAAGAAACCAGAGTTCTTTATGTTTGTGTTTTAAATTTTCTACAAAATAATATATTTTTAAAAAATCAATATATACCTGTTTGGACACTCTTCCTTTCACCTTGGCTTATTCCTTCTAAATCAACTTAAATCTGTATGTTTAATGTCATTTTTAAGAGCATCAGAAGAAAGTCAATAACCTTTCTTTTGCACTAACCAGACCTCCTTGACCGGTGGTAAAAGTAAAATTGGCCATAAAACAGAGATATTAGCAGGTACAAGAGAAATATACAAAACAATCGATTTGTAGGCTTATATATCCTTTTGTACTAATGCAAACCTCCTTGAGTTCTTAAAAATAGGAACCAAATCTTTTGTTCAAACCTTTGGTTCATCTCATAATCATACGCATGCACATATATGATGACTGATTGATGGTTCATGTAAGGATAAGAAGTAGAAATAAAAAATGAATTTCCAGGACTTATTTAAGTTTTAGAGGGCACAATCATTGAAATTAGCATAAAGCACTGGAATTCCTAATTAAATCCTCCTTCTGTCAGATAATACCATAGACTTTCATTATTCTTCACTGGCTCTAATTTTCAACCTATTAAAGCAGGGGTTATTAAATTAGAAATACAGGAAGGAAGAGCCATGAAGTACCTTAAATTATGCACAATTTTTTTTCCGTGTATAGATTTTCTGGGGAGAGAACATAAAAAGCTTTCATTGGATTCTCAAAAGGTTCTATAAACTCCCAAACATAAAAAAACCCTGCTTTATTATAATGCTTTTCTTAAATACTCTAATATTGCTATCTTATTTTTCAAGTTGGCTCTAAAAATCCCTTAGTAGGCTATTTGTATTTATATTTCATTTTTGTACATGATACTCCTAATGTAATTCAGTATTACATTAGTATTTCAATAATCAAATTACCCTTAAAATAGTCAATCAGCAGAATAATTTTTAACTTTCTCAATGAACTTATTTAGTCAAACCCTATCTATACAATAAGGAAAACTAATTCACATTGAGTTTCTTTCTTCCTTTCAATCTCTTTTTTTTTTCCTTTTTTCTTTTTTACATTGTTGCTCATAACTTGCATATTCTACTACTTTTTACTACTTCTATTTCCTCATCTATTCTGATTTTATAGTCTTTCCTGAGTTCATTTTTCTATACATCTTTTCTTCTTTTATATGTTGTCTCAGCATTCATTACCAAAAGTCTGTTATCTATCAAACTATCAAATCAACAGGGTATCTTAAAAGATTAGCTGACAAAAGTCAAGGTATTTTTTAAAAATTACATAAAAGTATTTTAACAACTTGCCACATTCCTTGACTATATCTTTATTTTGATCCTGATGTGTAACTCCATAATCAGGACAATATCATTATACAGGAATAGAACTAAAGGCTATATTTTCCCCCATTTTTAATATCCCAATGGCAGTAAATTACTAATATATTTGAACCTTGAAAATTGTTCATTCAGTACATACTAGCTCTAAATAGGAAAAAAAATCTTTAAGTCATTTAAAAAGTATATCAGCGTCCCTTGCCATAGTCTAAAATCTAATTCTATTAAATTATTTAAGCTTTAGGCAAAATTAAATTGTTTCTGCCAGATGCTCAGAAATCTTGACTTATGAGGAAAACAGCCAGAAGCAAAGTAACTAAGAGAAAGTTAAGAAAGGAAATACAGTATTAGCATATATTTAACTGAGGGTGAATACGTTCAAACATCTTTGTTGTTAAAAAATTAGTAGTTTAGAAGTGACAGGAAGAAAGATGGTCCTTGAGCCAAAACAAAAGATCCATGTGTCCTAAAAAACAATGAATTTTAAAAGTATTTTATAATTTGTCCAAATGAAATTAAAGGGCATTTGTTCTACTTAAATTCCAAATAAAAGCTTCTACCAAAGTGGGAAATAGGCAATCTCAATGTTTCTAATTATTCTTGTTACAAATATTATTATTTATGTCTACTGCATTTTGTTTATCTCTGGGAGCTGGGATTATAGAAACTTCTCAAACTCATAAAATTTAGGTGTTACAGAAAATGAAATATTTCTGCAATTTAAAAAAAGTAGATATTGAAACTCTACTATATTACTACTACTATTCTACTAAATAGAATATATATTCTATTTTCCCAAGTCTTACCTAGCTGGACCTAAAATTTTTCTCTCAATATTAACCTAATTTAACTCAATTTCAGGACTGTTCTTCACAGCAAGAATTACCCAAACTTTGTTAGTAGTCAGGTTTCCCATTGCACACATTTTATTATCTGTAAATCACAATTCAGTAATGGACTAAAATACCAGAATCTGTTCAGTTGCATATCCTTATAGGAAGAAATTAACCTTCTAGTTCATTTTCTAAATAACTTTTGGCTCTCAATTCTGATTTGAGTTACAGGCTTTGGGACTTCACATATGTGCCCAAGAACAAGTATTAGAGAAGAAAAAGGAAAGTTCATAGAGACGCTGAAAAGTCACAGATTTAGATCACTTGTCACAGATGGCAAAAGCAAGTGTGAAGAGATTTTATTATCATTTTATCTGGTGTAGTTCCAAAAATAGAATCAGAGAACCAGAGGAAAAGGGAAGAGGGTAAAGGTAGTGAGAAAAGAGTGTACATATTTGGGAGGCCTCAGAAGGAATGTCAGGAAAAGAAAGGAAGAGGAAAGGTATTTGTAAATAAAGAAATCACACATACATACACAAGTAAAGGTCTTATGACTTTATATTGTTGGCCAGCTCATGATTAAACACTTGTAGCACTGCAGCTATTTGAATTCAGATCATAATGAAATAACTATATTAATTACTATTTAAATTTAATCTGACTGGATATTGCATACAGTTTCATTTAGAAAAGAAAAGAAAATTTATTTTCACTTACACAAGATTGATTAATCCAAGTATGCCCATGCCTCTGAAATCTGTTTTGGGATCATCACCCTGGAAACCAACGTCAGCCCACTGCTTGGAGATTCTAGCCTTCAGTTTGTTCTTGGGCATTAGAAGATTCCAAAGCTGTATAAACATGCTTCCATGTTACAAATAATAATAATCTTAACTTACCAAGACATTTTCCTTCTCATAGTTTAAAGTCAGTGGAATGGTGTCAAACCAGTTTTTGTGGACAACACAGACTGAATTTGTTCTACACAGACTGAATTTGTTCTAACACAGTTTCAACACAGACTAAATTTGTTCTACACAGACTGAATTTGTTCTAACACAGTTTCAACACAGACTGAATTTGTTCTAAAAAATGTAGTACACTTATTCCAAGTAAAAAGATCAATATAAAGAGTAGGTTTGTAAAGGTAACAGGTAAAACGATGAGGTGTCTTTATTTACTAATTAATACGTAATATACCAGAAGTACTCAACTGCTTAAGAACACAGTATTATGTACTTGACTCTTGCCTCAAACACTGTATTACTTAAGTAGGTTCTATTTTAATAGAGGGTATTCAGTCCTTAATTAGAAGAAGGAAAATAAGTCTGAGTTAGGGAGTGGATCACTAAGAACATGATAATGATACTATTCCAATCTATATGATTATTGTTTAACAAATTTTCATAGTTTTAAAAAAAAGTAATATGACTTGGTTTTAAGGAAATACATTCATCAAGACTGAGGATTTATGAACAGCTATCAAATATTAGATACCAATAAGGGAATTAATGCAAAATAAAGTAAAAAAAAATTAGTTATTTTCTAAATTCAATACCACAAGTCACCAAACATAATAGACTTACGAAAGTTTTGAAAATTTGCAGAAGAGATGTATTTGCATTTTTTCCATTATCATTTCAGAATTGTTAGGACTCCTAATAGAAAGAGTATCCTTTTACCAAAAATAAAACATGAAGACTTACTTTAAAACGGAGTTAGGTCTCTGTGCAGCTAAGTCTAATCACTTGGGTTTTATCTGGTCTTTATTTTTATTACCGACACATTTGCTCACATTAGCATCTCCCTATGAGTTCAGAAAGTGGTTGGATTATGCCACTGATAAGATCTCGATGTGGGGAGAGACTAGGAAGACCAGTGGATCTCAAAATTTTGTACATACAAATATCAAATTTCTGGGTTCCACCCCTGAAGATTCTAATTTAGTAGGCTTAAGGTGGAACCTTAGAATCTAAATATTAAAGACTGGTTAACTCTAGTGAAGGTGGTCCTTGAACTACACTTAAAGCAACACAGATCTCTGCAGATTTCTACCCAGTAGACCACTGATTCATGTGTAGTGGGGCTGGGTGAGATACTGCCAGCAACCCACTCTCCACTTCTGCAAATGAGTTTCAAAATGAAGCACAAGGCAAAAATCCCCTTGAATAGATTGCTAGGACTTGTACCATACCCATTCAAGAGGGAAGATATTACACAGATTGGGCTTGAAATTAGGGGAATAGTCATGACAATGATATAAACAGCAGTTAAATTCCAATAACTTATCATGTACAATTCTAAAACTTCAAATATAAAAACTCAATCTACACAACTCTCTAAGGTAACTAAGAATAACTTTTGTTATTCTCATTTTATACAATCAAGTTTTATTTTTGAATTTTATAGGGTTTATTGTTTTCAAACTTGTGTCTCTTAATCTTACTGCGGTCAGCATGCTTCAAATAGGAGATTCTAGACTTTCCTAACTTAGATAATACCGAAGTTTCTTTCCACAATACGTTTAGTTATGACAAACTCATAACTCATATTAGAGAAAACAGCACATTGCTATTTAACCATTTAAAAATAAAATTAGAATAGGTGTAATGGAAGGGCAGGAGACTCAGGCTCTACTTCAGCTCCCATCATTCCAGAATCTAATGCAAATCACTTCCTCTCCCCTGGGCCTTAAAATTCTCATCCTTGAAATAAAGGAACTGAATTAGATGACTTCTAAACCTTATTTCCAGTCTAATATTCTTTAATTTCAGCACCACACTGGCCTTATGTATTGATACTTCAGATATATGAAATATTTCTTAATTTCTTTACTTAATTTTTAAATCTATTCTGCCATTATTTGGCAATTAACATTCCATAAATCCCAAAAGATTTGACATAATAATCTGAAAATGGTATATTCATGTTCACATATTGAGAGTAAGCTGGAAAAAAAATGCTTAATTTATATTGCTTAAGAGCAATTTATATTTTAAAAATATGGGAAAAATCTGAAGTTTGTGGACCTATACTTTTTGGTTGAAAAGATTTCCCTTTATAAGTTTACTTATTTGAATACATTTATAAAATTTATAGTTTATTTATTGGAATATGGTTAAAATTTACCTGAATAAATAAAATTTGAATATAGTCAATAATATTTATCAAAACTTATAAGAAATAGTCAACTGAAAATATTTTTTATATCAATGAAATCCAACATAATATTCTCTAAAAGGGCAAAGAAATTGAATGGCTATAACAAACCTCTAGAATTTGCACATATGTCTTCAAGCCTGACTTATTTTTATAGTGTTCAATAGCTCAAAATATAGAAAATGAAATTTTACCTTGAGGAGTAGCTTTTCATGTTGTAGGTTATCAGAATCATATGGCCTTTTTCTCACATTTTCTACATCCAAATAGAGCTGTTTATAACCCGATATCTGCAGTAAGCATGCCTTCATGCAAATTTTAAAACTGAAAATGATAAAATTAGTATGCTTTACCTTATCACAATAAAGTAATGCCTCTGTACCTTGTGGTTCATGTTTATTTAGAAAGTATTTTCTGGTTTTCAGTTTAATAAATAAGCAACAAGACTTGACTGAACATAAGCATTATGCAAAGAATTATATAGGATATGGTACAATATGGTAGAACAGATTCTAGAAAGAAGGCACAACATGGTAGGAACTGCAAACTGCAACTGCAAGGATTTGTCCTCTTCTGTTTTTCATATGTTCTCTGGGCAATCTCATAACTCTCACCAACAGAGCTAACTTTCCAAATATATAATGGATAGCTCCATGGCCACTTATCTCAGTTTCTCCCAAATTCAACAGCTTAACTTTGCTGAAGAAACATGCTTTTCCTTAATACTTTATATCTATTAATGGCATCACTAACCATCCGTTCTCTAAGATAGGACTCTGCGTTCTGATCCTTCTCTCTGTCTATCTATCAACAACACATCCGAAGGGCCCCAAATTCTTATCCATTCTATCTTTAAAAGGTCCCTCAAAGCAATCCTCATATCTCCATTTCCCGTAATATATGGCTTTGTCATTTGTTGCATGAATATCTCAAGAGTGTCCTCTTCCTCTTCTTCTTTCTCTCTACCCATCTCCCACATCCCCAAATCTTTCCTCCATCATCCTAAAATACAAATCTGATAATGTAACTTGTTTGCTTAAAAAACAGAGGTCAAAATCTAAGTCTCTCAGTGTGGCAAGCAAGACTCTAATCTAGCAATCCATTATTTCTTTAGCCACTGCATGTATCCAATGCTCCAGACACAAGGAAATCCCCATAGTTCCCAGATACTCAAGTACTTCTATGCCTGTACCTTGCTGCCACTGTTCTTCTGCATGAAATGTTCTCTCCTACTCATTCATCAAGGTCAAGTTCAAAGGTCACCTCTTCTGCAGAACTAGCCTCATAGTTCTCCTCTGTATCCTTGCCTATTGCATCCAAAACAAATTTCTGCTTCCTCCATATTCACAGTGAAATAAAGGAAAATTGTTAAATACCTACACTCTAGTAAGTGTACTAGTGCTAAAAACACAAAAAGTGAATAAGCACTTAACCTATAATTTATTAGGGAAGAATAAATCAACGACTAGAGTACAGTAGATTAAATGCTATGACAGAGAGCTCTATATGAGGACACAGCAAGTGCACCTAACTCAGACTATAGGAGCTCAACTTTGAAGGACAGAGTAGCTAAAGTTACTTAACTTTGGGAAAGTAATGACAAATTAAAGAGGGCAGATGGCATACTAGCCATAGTACTCGATTATAGACTAAGAGTTATGGCCTCTAGATCTGCTTTTTATCACTAGCTGCATTTTATCATACATATTACCTCACCTCTGTGGATCTCAATTCCTCATCTGGTAAAGTGACAGATGATCTCCACAACCTCTTCAGCTCTAATATTTTAGAACTGTATGTGATGTCTGCAGCTCACAGGACACAAATGCCTAATATAAAAAGAATACTATAAAAACAGCATACCTGACATCTTTTTCAGGATTAACATTCTTTTCCTTCATTATATCTTCTACACATTTTTCCACTTCACTCTGAACGACATGTGTAGCTTTCCGTAAAACCTATTTATTATGAAGGAAAAGCTAAATGAAAAAAAATCCCTCATAGTTGTAAAAGAACATTAAGTTTTGATGCATTTGAGCAACTTTACAATTCATATACTAAAATGCAAAATAAAATCAAATGTAGTTCAATTTTTCTCTAGACTAAAATCATTTAAGTACATTTTTTTTTTTTATTCCCCCTTGTTGTCTTTGCACTTGCTGTCCGCTTTGTGTCCATTCACTGTGTTCTTCCATGTCTGCTTGTCTTTTTCTTCTCATCTTTCTCTTTAGGAGGCACCAGGAACTGATCCCAGGACCTCTGGTATGGGAAGGACTCACTCAATTGCTTGTGCCACTTCATCTCCCTAGTCTGCTGTATCTCTCCTCTGCATCTCCCTTCGTTGTATCATCTTGCTGCACCAGCTGTCTGTGGTACGGGCTGTCAGCTCTCTGCAGTGCAGGCCAGCTTGCCTTCACCAGGAGGCACTGGGAATTGAACCCAGGGCCTCCCGTATGGTAAATAGGAGCCCACTCATTTGAGCCACATCTGCTTCCTAATACACATATTTTTTTATAAAAGAGAAGCAGCATGATGGATGAAGGCTTTCTTACTGAGAATCAACAGCCCTTCAGCTAATGAATACTCAGCTAATGAGCTGCCACCATAGTGTGTTATGAAGCAGATATCTTTTATGAAATTAAAGTTACATAATTTAAAATAATGTAGATATTGTAGAAGATAGTAATATCATAATGTAGAAGAACACAAAAAAGAAAACTAAACTGACCTTGTAATCCTATCACCAGAGATACACACTGGTAACAGATTAGATATATTCATCTGGTCTTTTCTAAGCATAAAAAACATTTTCAAAATAATGTGTTCTACAATTGGCATTATGGCCTGCTCCCATGAAGAGACAACATTTATGGCACTGCAAATTTCAAGCTTAGATATATCAATTGCAGTTCAAGAGGAAGTTATGCATTGATTAGTACTAAGTATTGTATCTATATGCCTGATGCCTGATGAACATGATGATATTCCTTCTAGATCATATGCAGAGGGCTATTGAACATGTTAAAAATCCTGGTAAACTTAATTCATTTTCTAAGTAGTTAATGAATGTGCCTATAAGATAATGGAATGGGTCTTTTAAGTACTGTCTCTATTTTGCTTGCCATATGCCTATCTTGTTTTTGCTTATACTGTCTTTGTGAATTTACGTCTAGGGCAGTGCCTCTCCATACCTTTCCTAGCTGTCCTAGGCATAACCACTGCTGTGGGAACTGGGGTTGGCAGTTAATCCCCAAATCCAGCAGGTGTACCACAATCTCTCCCTAGAGTTAACCAATAGCATAAAAGAAGCCAAGAAAAAATGCTGTTTTCCATCAACTTTGGGAAGATGCAGCCTCTGAAGGTACCTGGCCTTTCTCACTCTCATGGTCCAATATGTCATAGCTGGCCCACTTTTTGGGCCTGCTCACTACCATCATCTTTATCCTTTCAGTGAGACCATGTATCTTCAAAATTCTAATTGAGTTTATTTCTTACAGAATCAACACCTTATTAGGCATGCAGGGATTTCATCCTGTTACAGCCAGGGGGACAGGCCTGTCTTCCCTCAACCTCAGTAGAATGGCCAGAGAGGTTTATGCCTTGTCTACTGTCCTAATCAGCAGGAAGTAACTACAGAAGAATGACCATTGCGCCTCAGCACCCCCTTAAGAATATGGGTATGAACTCTCTGAGGCAGCAGTTGAGGCAGTTTAGTACAAGGAAACGAAGAGACATAACATGGCAAACAGACAACATGGCTGACAGACAAAATGGCCACAAGACTCTGCCAAGGCCTTGATATTGACCTCCAGGTCCCAGTTAGGACTCTTTCAGGGGTCAAGGGGAGGTCCCAAATAATTCCAAATAGGCCTTCCCATTGGTCTCGGATAACCCCAAACAAAAAGTCTCACCATTGGCCCTCACCATTGGTGGGGTAACCAATTAATAGCTGAGGTCCTCCCCTTAGCATTGGCAAGGTGAGAAATGTAATAGCTTAAAAGGTGACCACACAAGCCAAGGCCTGCTCTCTCTCTGCCCACACCAAATCTCAGTGTGCATTTCCATCCTCTCCCATTTCTCAGCAAGCTCTGTTCTTTTCCCCTATTTCCCAATAAATTCTTTTTACTGGCCCAACTAAAAAGTAATGATAATGATGATGATGATGATGATGATGATGATGATGATGGTGATGATGATAATGTGTTCGATAAATGTCCACTGGATCCTTCCCTTCAACAAACAAGCAAGTTCTGGCCTTCCTTATCTAGAGTTATGCCTCTGCTTATTCTGTGCTTTTCCCCAATCTCTAAACATACCCTCCCCATTTTTAAAGCTAGCTTAAATGTGAGATTCAAGAAGCTTTCTCTGAATCATTCAAGTGGAAGTAATCTTTCCTCTCTTGGAAGGAACCCTTCTATGACCTTTATTACTTTATACATTATAGTTATTTTTATGTATTAAATGGAACACTGCTGGAGGATAGATTGTGTCTGATTCACCTTCCCATATCCTGCATATAATACATAAATGAAAATTAATTACTGAAGCAAAGGAGATATTCAACAGATGAAACATTAAGAAACAGAACTGTTTCAGCAAAAGACGTATAAAGCAATGCATAAGATTATTCAAAGAAAGAAACAAAGAGAAAGAGACAGAGAGAGCCTCCCCAGAGAAAATGAAAGGCTGAGAAGAAAAATGATGACAGAGTCTACAATCAGAAGGGATAGAGATGTGATTAATAAGGTCATCACATCCTGTGGGATACAGTTACTGGCTACAGGAAAGGTCTTAAAACTTAAAAACCAGCACAAGCAAAAGTGCTACCTTCACCATTGGTGGACACATTTTCATATATTACAAACTCTAAAACATTAAAAACTCAATCAGATGTCATCTCCTTTGTAAGCCTTCCCTAGTCCTCTAGAGTTTAGCTACTCCCTTTTATGCTCCCACAGTACTTTGTGTACATATACCTCAGTTAGAGCACTTAGCACATTGTACTGTGTTTACTTATCTACATTCTCCACCAGGCTGTCTTTCTGTAATTTACTCTAGCATTCTGAGCTAAATGTTCAACACAACATACCTGGCACTGGCTATGTTCAACACAACATACCTGGCACTGGCTAGATGCTCAAAACTTTGTTGAATTTTAATGAATGACTAAATAATTAAATTATTTGCCTGAAACATACATAAACCTAGGGGCACAGTTAAGACTAGAAATCATATCACCTGGTCTCTCAGCAAAAATTCTTTCCAGTATATACTATTCCATTACTTTTTACCTTTTTTAAAAAATTGAAGCATAATTTAAATACAGTGAATTGCACAGATCTTACATGTTCAGTTTCATTAGTTTTAACAAATGCATTTACCCAAGTACTCCATACCCTTATCAAGATACAGAACATTTTCCTCACACCAGAAAGTTCCCTCACGCCTTGTGGTGGTTAGGAACTGCACATGCACCAAAAAAATCATGTTCTTAACGCTAATCCATTCCTGTGAGTGTAAACCTACTGTAAGTAGGACCTTTTGATGAGTTTACTTCAGTTAAGGCGTGACCCAGGGTGAGTCTTAATCCTCTTACTGGATTTCTTTATAAAAAGTAAGGAGGGAGGGAGGGAGAGAAAGAGAGTGCACGCACCACAGAAGCAAGAAGCTGAAAGCAATGAAACCAGGAAGAGAAGGGAGAGACTAGCAGATGCTGCCATGTGACAGAAGACCCTAGGATTGCTGGCAGCCAGTCATTGGGAAGAAAGCATCACCTTGAAGATGCCTTGATTTGGACATTTTCACGGCCACAAACTGTAAGCTAATAAATTCCCATTGTTAAAAGCCAACCCATATCAACCCATATCTGCTTTGATCAGCCGAGCAAATAAAACATGCATGCCCCTTCCCAATCAATCCCTTTTCCAAGCAACAGACCCTATTCTGATTTATATCATCATTAGTCACGTGCACGTAAATGGATCACAAAATATGCACTCTTTTGTGTCTAGCTTCTTTCACTCAATGTAACATTTCTAAGAATCATCCACATTTTTGCTTGTACCACTGATTTGTTCCTTTTTGTTGCTATAAGTTATGAACTTATAGCCAAAAGGTCCAACAACAGATGAATGGTTAACTAAAATGTGGTAAATATATACCAAAGAATGTCATTCAGCCACAGAAAGGACTCAAGTTCTGATACATGCTTCAACATGGATGAGCTCTGAAATAAATGAAATAAGCCAGATATAAAAGGACAAATATTGCATGATTCCACTAATATGAAATATCTAGAGTAAGCAAATTTGTAGGCAAAAGTAGATTAGAAGTTATTACCTGCTAGGGGAAGGGAGAATGGGGAGTTTATTACTTATGAGGTAAAGAGTTTCTGTTTCGGGGAATAAAAAAGTTTTGGTGATAGATGATGGTAATGGCAGCACAACATTGTAAATGTAATTTACAACACTTAATTGTACACTTAAAATGGTTAATACGGTAAATTGTTATAAATTAATAAAATTTATTAATTTTTAAAATTTATTTTTAAAAATACACAAAATTTGAATCAGTAAAAATAAAAAGTTTTTTTAACAAAAATGCATTAGATTTAACATGTATTTAACAGAAGAGAAAGAAACTGAAAAATATTGAGGTGTAAACATTAAAAAATCTCCATTGTTTCCAAGAGCACTTGCACTTTCAAGTAGTCAGATCCTCTGGGGAAGAGTTTCAGAGTCTTCCTTTCTTAAGGAACCGGCCCTAGGACCCAGCCCTAGGCAAAAACTCCCAGTCTCTGCTCTAGAGCTGGGCAGGAAGTGACCTGCTTCTCCTGGAGTGACACATGTGCTTTCTGAAGAGGGTTCTGAGCAGGGTCAGTAGCCTGTGTTTCTCCTGGCTTTCCTTTCCTGGCATGGAACATATGCCCTATAAACGAACTGGGGTGAGGATATCAGCACATCACGTGAACCCTGGGTGGAGGAGTTCCCAATCTCTCAGCTGTGCTAACCAGGAGTTTGGCTTCTGCAATTTGAGAGTTGCAGAATGGTGAGAAATGCTGGTGTTCTGCCTCTCCTGTGAGATACTGCATCCCTTGCCGGAGAGATGAGAGGAAAGTGAGCCCCATTTTCTCAGTCCCATCTGGCTGTTTTGGGGCTTCTTTTCTCACACTTAAGACAGGGAGGGGGAAGGAGAGTGGGGGTTGTAGCTCATATGTCACACTCTCCCTGTTATTACCAAGATTTAGTAGATTTTCCTGAACAATGTTTATTTGCTATATGCTCTTGGGACAATTTCCAGAGACTTTAAATGGTGGTGGTTTTCTAAAAAAAAAAAAAAAAAAAAAAAAAATTCACCTAGGCTGTTTCCTAGGGAGCGATCCACAGAGCTCTTCATGCTGCCATTTGGGAAGCCGGTATTTTTTTTTTTTTCAATTTATTGAAGTATATCACTCGCATATAAACATACATAAACAATAAGTGTATAGCAATACTTGTAAACTTACAAAACAAAAATACATAGCATCATGCAGGACTCTTATAACTCATTCTACCACCAATACCTCACATTGTTATTAAACATTTTAAACTAATGATTAAAGAGCATTGTCAAAATATTACTAGCAACCAAGTATTTTCCCCCAACCCACCTTATTATCTTTAAATCATCTATATATGAACATGCATAAACAATAAGTACATAGTAAAAGTTGTGGACTTAGAAAGAAAACATGTAACATTATACAGGGGTCCCACATGTCAACCCTCCACCACCACCTTGCATTGTCATGAGACATGTATTACAGATTATAGAAGAATATTGTCAAAATCTTACTAGTAATTACAGTCCTTATCTTACATTTGGTGTATTTTCCCCCCAACCCACCCTATTATTATTTTTTAAATATATTTTTTGTGACAGAAGTTATAAACTTATAAAAGAATCATGTACATGTGCAGAATTCCCAAACAACATCCATCTATCAACACACCACACTGTGGTGGAACATATGTTACAGATAAAATATCATCTGATTGTTACCACGTCCATAGTGTACATTTGGCTCACATTCCCAATGTGATACTGCCCATTATCAACATAGTACATCTTTCGCATAGATAAAGCATATTACATTATTACAACCAGTCCATAGGTCATTCCAGGTGTATATCTCCCATGCTTCTCCACATTCCCACCACCCTGCAGTAGTCATGTACATTTGCTCAAGCTCACTGAGGACACTCTTGCATCTGTACCATCAACAATTCTCCCGGTTTACTGTGCTATTCAGTTCCTAGATTATTCTCTAGCATTCTGTCAGTTGGCATTTACATCCCTAGACTACCATTTTCAGCTACATCCCCATTTATAAACCAGCTGTTGCTCACTATTTGTTGAAATCCACTCGATACATTTCTACACTTTTACAGTAAAGCTGTTAAACATCTACATACATTAAATACTAGTAGTCCATTTCAGTCCTCCTCTTATCTCCTTTAAGAATCCACCACCTACCAGCAGGGCTTGAAGATATTTTCCTACAATTTCTTCTAGAAGATTTATGTTTCTTGCTTTTATATTTAGGTTTTTGATCCATTTTGAATTAATTTTTGGATAAGATGTGAAAGAGGGTCTTCTTTCCTTCTTTTGGCTATGGATATCCAGTTCTTTCAGCACTATTTGTTGAAAGGACTGTTCTGCCCAAGCTATGTGGGTTTGACAAGCTAGTCAAAAATCACTTGCCCATACATGTGAGGATCTGTTTCTGAAACATCAATTTGGTTCCATTGGTCTATGTGTCCGTCTTTATACCAGGGCCATGCTGTTTTAACCACTATAGCTAGGTAATATAATTTAAAGTCTGGAGATGAGAGTTCGCTTTTCCTTTTTTAAGATGTTTCTTGCTATTCAGGACCCATTACCTTTTCAAATAAATTTGATACTCATAGTTTCAATTAAAAAAAAAACGCTGATGGAATTTTTATTGGGGTTGCATTGAATCTGTATATCAACTTGAGTAGAATTGATGTCTTTATGCTATTTAGTCTTTTAGTCCATGAGCAAGGAATGTTCTCCCAGTTATTTAGGTCTTTTTTAATTTTTTTTTAACATTGAGCTGCAGTTTTCTGAATACAAGTGCTTTACATCATTGGTTAAATTTATTCCTATTTTGAGTTTTATCTGTCATATTATTTTCACCACTCTTTTGACACTTTGGTTACTTTTATTGATATAATCTTCATTTCTAAACTCTCTTCTAGGCCTTTCTCTCCTGTCTTTTCAGGCTCTAGGACACCCTTTAGTATTTCCTGAAAATCTGGTCTCTTGGTTAGAAATTCTTTCAGTTTCTGTTTATCTGTGAATATTCTAATCTTGACCTCTTTTTTTTGTTTGTTTTTTAATTGTTGTTTTCTTTTTTGGGTCTTTTTTTGTATTTTTAAATTTTATTTATTTTATTTAATATTTAATATTTTATTATTTTATTTTATTTTACTTTATTTTATTTTATATTTTATTATCTCATCCTCATTTTTGAGAGACAATCTTGCTGGATATAAGATTCTTGGCTGGAAATTTTTCTCTTGTAGTATCTTAAATATATCAGACCACTGTCTTTCTTGACTCTATGGTTTCTGGTGAGAAATCAGCACTTAATTTTATCAGGTACCCCTTATATGTTATGCATTGCTTTTCTCTTGCTGCTCTCAGAATTCTGTCTTTGGCCTTTGACATTCTGATGAGTATGTGTCTTGGAGTTGGTCTATTTGGATTTTTTTGGATGGGAGTATGTTGTGCTTCTTGGACAGGGATATCTATGTCCTTCAATAGGGCTGGGTTATTTTCTAACATTATTTCTTCATATATTCCTTCTGCCCCTTTTCCATTCTCTTCTCCTCCTGGGACACCCATGACATATATGTTTGCACATCTTCTGCTGTCTTTAAGTTCCCTGAGATCTTGTTCAATTTTTTCCATTCTTTTCTATGTTCGCTTTCAGAGGCCATCTCTTCAAGCTCACCAATCCTTTCTTCTGCCTCCTCAAATCTGCTATTATGAGATTCCAATGTTTTTTTAAATTTCATTTATGGTGACTTTCATTCCCAGAAGATCTGCTATTTTTCTATATACGCTTTCAAATTCTTCTTTGTGTTCATCCAGTGTCTTCTTAATATCCTTAATCTCTTTAGCCATCTCATTGAATTTATTAAGGAGATTTGTTTGAACATCTATGATTAGCTGTCTCAACTGCTTTATGTCATTTGAAGGCTTACCTTGTTCCTTTAATTGGGCCATATCTTCCTGTTTCTTGGTATGGATTGTAATTTTTGTTGGTGTCTTCACATCTGGCTTACTAGAGCATTTATTCCGGGAGCATTTTTTCTCTTTAGTTTAGGGCTTCCTGCCCTTTCTATCTTGCAGGCTGTGCATTAGGAGCCAAGGATGTAGTTGTTGCTATAAACTGTGGAGGCTCAAGCTGCCCTCATTGCTCAGGGATCAATGAGGCTTCTCCCAACTTTCTCCTTTGCCAGGAGTAGGACAGAGTCACAACTGTGTGGAATAATCCAACTGTAGTTGCCCAGAGAGACTAAATAGGCTTCACGCCCCTTTCTCCCCTACCTGGGGCAGGAATGGAGCTGCAGGTGTGGGCACCAATCTATGCAATGCGGGTCAAAGATGACCACAGTTGGCCCAGTAGACTTCTAATTATTCAGTCTGTGCCAGCCAAAGGTACCTGCAATTACTGAGACAGTCTGGTGCAGACCTCCTTAGCCTCCTCCCTGCCAGAGGCGGGGCTAAAGTCTAGGTGGGCTGCAGGCTGATCTGGGTGTAAGAAACCGGTTCCTACCATCACTGTGATTTTCAGTCCTAGCTTCCCTTCAGGCCGGGGGTAGAGCCAAAATGGTGGCCACTGGCCTTTTTCTGACTAAGGCAGATTCAAACTCTCAGCTCAGCCATCCGTGTCTGCTAATCAGTAGCCCAAATCACCGGCCAACTGTCTCCCCCTCCTGTTTTGGGGGCATGGAGCTTCCAATTCCAGCCACAGAATAGCTCCTGGGGTGGCTCATGCCACCAAAGTAGGACAATCACTGGCCTCAGCGGCTTGGCCAGTAATTTCCCAGAGAAGCTGACACAGGTCCCCCCAGCTTCCTCCCTCCCAGAGGTGGGGCTAGAGCTGCAGTGTGATTTAGATGGAAAGAAGCTGGTCCCTACCAGCCCTGTGATTTTCAGTCCAACCCGCTACCCCTCATGCCAGGTGTGTAGTTAAGATGACGGCTCCCGGCCTCTTTTCTGACTTGGACAGACTCAAGGTTGAGCTGTTCTAAGGATTATACTTTAGTCCACTGAATTTACTCATTAGTAGCTGAAGTTGGTGCCCAACCGTGTGTGTCTCCCCCGTTTTTGGGAAGTGGAGCTTTCAATTCCAGCCACGGAACAGCTCCCAAGGCAGCTTGTGCCTGCAGTGAAGGATGGGCACCGGCCTCTGTGGCATGGAGTGCTCTACTTACGAGTCTTCTCAGTAGATAGGCAGTCTCCTCCTTCCATTCCTTCAAGGATGTTGCAGGATGTTCTTCTGCTCTCCTGGAGCCCCCAAACAGGTGCTTCAGCTATCTCTAGATAGCTCTGGGTGTTTACTAACTGCCCTGTAGCAGGAGCTGACTCCAGGAGCTCCTTGCTCCACTGCCATCTTGCTGGTTGTCGGAAGCTGGTATTTTTAATTGGAATAGCCTTGAATCCAAAAGTCAATCTGAGATGAATTAATGTTGTCTTCCACTCTATGAACACAGTATATTTTTCCACTTAGGTTGGCCTTTAACTGCTCTCAGCAATACTTAATAGTTTTAGAGTTATCTTTAACACTCATATATCTTTATTTAAACTTCAACCTGAGTTTATGCTTCTGGATGATATTTTAAGTGATACCTGTTATTACTTTCCTGTGGCTGCTGTAATAAATAACCACAAACTTGATGGTTTAAAATCACAGAGATTTATTCTCTCACAGTTCTGAAGGCCAGAAAGCCAAAATCATTATCACTGGGAACAATTCAATATGTTGTAGGGCTGCATTTCCTCCCAAAGCCCTGCCTCTTCCAGCCTCTAGTGGCTATTGGCATTCCTCAGCTCTGGTTCCATCATGCCAATCTTCAAATCTCTGCTCCATCTTCACAATGCCTTCTCCTCTGTATGTAATCAAATCTCCCTCGGCCTTCCTCTTAATGATACATGTGATTGCATTTAGGGCCCACTCGGATAATCCAGGATTTCTTCTTTTTGCCTTACTGCACTAAAACCTCCAGCACAATATTGAATAAAACGGACAGAGAAAACATCCTTGCCTTGTTCCCAACTGAACAGAAATCAATATTTCTCATGTTATGTGTTAGCTGTAGGTTAGATAGCCTTTAATAGGTTGAAGAAATTCCTTCTAGTCCTAGATAGCTGAGAGTTTTTTTTATCATGAATGGGTGTTGAACTCTGTCAAATACTTTTCCCGTATTTACTGAAGTGATTTTTTCTAATTTAACGTAAATACAGTGAATTACATAGATTTTTAAAAGTCATGATATATTATCTTTTTCCTGCACTAATGGAATGAATTTGCTAATATTTTATTAAGGATTTTTGCATCAGTATTCATGAGACATTGATTTGCAATTTTCATTTATTATAACGTCATCTGCTTTTGGTGTCAGGGATATGCTGGCCCCAGTAGGAAGACTATTCTTTTCTAGGAGCTTGTGTAATACTGGTATAATTTCATCCTATTTAAATAAGAGTTTACCAGTGAAGTCAGGATTAGAGTTTTATTTATGGAAATTCTTAAAATTACAGATTCAATTGCTTTATTCAACAAAAGCCTTTTTAGAATTACTATTTCTTTTTGTGTTTGATAAATTTTGGTTTTTAAGAAATGTGTCCATTTCATCTGTTATTGAATTTAGTGGTCTAAGATTGTTAATAATATCTCATTATACTTTTTAAAAAATTTTTAATTTTTTTTCTAAGATACATAGAACATAAAAAATGTTACATTAAAAAATACAAGAGGTTCCCATATACCTCAACTCTTCCCACATCAACAACCTCTTTCATCAGTGTGGCACATTCATTGCATTTGATGAGTACATTTTGGAACACTGCTACACAGCATGGATTCTAGTTTACACTCTCTCCCAGTCCCCTCAGTGGATTTTGGCAGGCTATATAATGTCCTGCATTCGTCCTTGCAATATCATTCAGGACAACACCAAGTCCCAAAAATGCCCCCATATCACACCCCTTCTACCTTTTCTTTGCCTTCGGTAACTCCCATGGCCACTGTCTCCACATCAATGATATAGTTTCTTCCATTGCTAGAGTTACAATAATTCTATAGTAGAATATCAGTAAGTCCACTCTATTCCATATTTTATTCCTCCATCCTGAAGACCCTGGGATGGTGACATCCACTCTACCTCTAAATCGGGAGGAAGCTTAGATCCCACATGGCTGGTGGATGGAATTCTCCTGCTTGCAGTTGTAGACTCTCTTGGTTCCCTGGTGTGGTGGTTGACCATCCTCACCTCCCTGTTATGTATTCTTTTTCTAATCTGTAAACCTATCATTACTATTTCATTTTCCTATTAATTGAATTTGGCAAAATATTAGACTTCATTTTTGAAGAAGCTGAGATCACAGAGGGGTTCAACTATGGCAAGGGAGGAGCACTGATGTGTGATGTCATTGATGGGGGATGCATGGGTGGGAGTTCTCCAGAGCATGCATATTAGGTATATAGATATGTTTGGATGTTCGTTGGGTATTGACATAGTGGGTAGAGTTTCACACAACTGAGGGAGTGCTGAGTTCCTATTCTAGGGAACTCTGTCACACTCTCCAATGGAGTAGCAACAATCCCCCAGGTACAAGGGCAAAGACCAGTGAAGAAGGATGGTACAATGATGGGCCCTTGATACTGATGACTATGCTTACAAGCTTGTGTGCTTGAAATTTCAACTAGGCCTAGAGCTGCAGGGTGCCTGACAGTTACCTCCTGAGAGCCTCCATGTTGCTCAAATGTGGCCACTCTCTAAGCCAAACTCAGCATGTAAGTATATTACCTTCCCCCGCAGCATGGGACATGACTCCTGGGGATGAACCTCCCTGCCACTGAGGGATTACTACCAAGCACCAGCTGGTGGAACAATGAGAAAAAGACCTTGAATAAAAGGGGGAAATGGTGAAGACAAATGAGTTTATATGGCTAACAGACTTCGAAATGAGTCGGCAGGTTATCAGAGGCTCCCACTTACGCACATCTCAGCAGGATCTCAGAGACAGCCAAAGTAGATAAAACCTGGGTGCTCCTGAGGGCTAAGGAGACACCCAGGTCCTACACTGATGCAGATGGCTCTGAAGTTCAGTGCCTTGCCAGTGGGCCCTATTCTGGAATTTGTGCTCCTGAGTGTGATGGAGTTGGACTCAGATGCGACCTCTCTACACATGCTTCTTTTGTCACTTTTACTGAACCTGTGATTGGCATTGGGGTTGGTGTATGCTCAGAAGACTTGAATTTCTGGATTGTCCATGTGCCAGCTGGGCTCTGAGCCTCAGCAGAGTTGCAACACCTACTGCCCAGTTAGTTGGGCTTACCCAGGTCAGCTAACAGGGAGGTGAGGATGGTCAACCACCACACCAGGGAACAAGAGCGTACAACTCCTTATTATACTTTTAATAATTGTATCCTATAGTGATGTTCCATCATTCTGGATATTAATTTGTGTTTTCTTGCTTTTTTTCTTGATCAGTCTCGCTAGAGAGTTATTAATTTTAGTAATCTTTTCAAAGGATCAGCTTTGGAGTTTGTTGATATTTTCTATTTTTGTCTGTTTAATATTTCACTAATTTCTGATTTTTTTTTTCTATATCCTTTCTTCTACTTAATTTAATTTGTGCTTTTCTAGCTTAAGCATAGGCCACTGATTTTAGGCCTTAGAAACTGCTTTAGTTGCATTCCACAAATTCTGGTATGTTGTGTTCTCATTATCATTCAGCTCAATTTTCCTTTTTAATTTCCCAAGTTGAGACAGGAGAGAAAAGGAACCCAAGGAGGAAGAGGGCAGAAAACCTAATAAGCCTAGGAAGAGAAACTGAGGCAAAGTCCTGCTGGCTAGCATTAACCTGCTGAGTCACACAGGGAAGCTAGGAAGGGGCAGCTTGCAAGCACACACCCTGCAGCTTGCAAGCACATACCCAAGGGCTGTGTTATCCAAGGCAGCCAGCAAAGAAGGAAGGGGCAAGAGGGGCATCACCAGCACCCACCCACCCAGCTTTCAGGTTATCTCACACCTTGCGGACAGTGACCAGAAGCTAATCACTGCCACTCAGCATGCTCATGACCTGCAGAGGCTATGGACAGCACCCCACACTCCTGGGTCCCCACCCTCCTAGGCCCTTGCTTATCATTGTAGACACTGGAGTCCTATATCCCCATAAAACAGGGGACCCCAGGCAAAACTGCATTTTCTCCTTTGAAAATGCCCATCCCCATGACTTGGTGATGTACTTCTCTTCTCCTGCTCTACCCACTAAATCCTCTGCTTAATTAATTTGTGGCTCATCCTTGAATTCCTTCTCATGATGAACCCAAGAATCTGGACACTGTCTCTGATAACAACATGATTTATTCTTTGGCCTGTGGGTTGTGTGGAAGTATGCTGTTTAATTTCCAGATATTTGGGATTTTTCTAGATATCAGTTTTTTAAATTTCTAATTTAATACTGATGTGGACAGAGAACATACTCTGAGTAAGTTCAAGCCTGTGAAGCTTACTGAAACCTGTTTAAAGGTTGAGCATATGGTATATCTAGGTGAATGTCTCATTTGTACTTGAGACTGTACATTTTGCATTTGTTAGGTACAGTGTTCAATACATGTCAAATAGGCCAAATGGCTATTGTCCAAACCTTGTGTATCCCTTCTGAATTTTTGTCTTTTTGCTCTGTTAGGTAAGGAAAAAAAGTGCTAATGTCTCTATTAGTCTAGATTTATCTATTTCTTCGTTTTTGTGCCAATTGTTGCTTCATGTATTTGGGAACTTTGTTATTAAGTGCATATATCTTTAAGATGATTTTTTCTTGATAATTTACCCTTTTAAAAATCATTATCAAAAAAAGTTTGTCTAATAATAGTTTATGTTTTTTGAAGGAAAGCCACATCAGCTTTTTTAACTTCTATTGTTTGCACGACATTTTACTATCCTTTTACTTTCAACTTGTTTGTGTCTTTATGTTTAGAACATGTTTCTTGAAACAACATATAGTTAGTTGGGTCTTGCTTTTTTATCTATTCTAACAATTTGACTTATTCCCTAACCATTTGATAAGTCTCTGGTTCTTGATCAAAACAAAATACTAGGTAGATGGAGTAGAAATACAGCCCACCAAAAATCTTCTAAGCTCTCATGAATACCACTCCTTTGAGGGTATATCTATTACTGGAATATATAATACTGCTTAAATATTTATTTGGGCAGTGATTATCAAACTTCTTTTACTTTTTTGTACACAACTACATAAGCATCCAAGGACCATTTTTTCAACCATGTTTCCTTTATAGCTAAAGAGTAACTAGGTGATTATAAATAACAGGAAAGCAACATATACGAATAATGTATATTTTGTAAAGAAAATATGTGCTTATGCATATGATTTTATTATAAAACATTTGAAGAACATAAAAGTAATATAATCTTTTTCATTATACCTCCCTTGATAGTCGGTTGCAAATTACTTGAGTAATACATACTGACAGACAGCAAAAATCAACAGCAAATTTCACCATGCAAACAAATTTGGGGAAATTATATATACAGTTGTGACAGTATATCCATAGAGTGTGAATGTTTCATTTTTGAACCACCAATGCCTATGCTACTCAAAGAGTCTAGTTTTTGGAAAATTAGAGACCAAAAAATATGCAAATGTGCCTCACTAGACTAACCCACAGACAACTAAACATAGCCTCAGGCATTTATTATTCAAAAGCTACCACACTATCATTATTATTTAAAAGCTAGGAAGGCAGCAACAATCAAACCACAACAAAAGGCACTATTAGAATGCCAAGGTAGTCTTTCCCTAAATTTCAGAAATTTCAAATACCTGCATATGTATCAGCTTTTCAACACTGCTTATACATGGCATGGAAGCCAGACTTCTCAGTAGAACAATGAATGAGGCTTCACAAATTCTAATAAAGCATTAATTTTCATTTATATATATATAAATAAAGTTTAGTCACCCGTACTATGTAATTGATAAGTAGCCCTTAGTCTAAAATACAAGTCAATGAGCGTAGACTTTTAACAATGAAAGGAATAACTTTCATTTTGGACTAGATAAAAACACAATGGAACCATACTTCGAGAACACTGCTTTAGGGAATCAGTCTTAAGAAACAAATCACTTTTGTTTTCAGCAACCATCAATAAAATTAAGTATTTAGTACCTAAGGGGGTTTTAAGAGTGTTTTAAACATCTAAAAATCTTACAGTATATATTAGCTTAACCCTTTTATCGTATCATTAATATATTAGTACAGTTAATCCTTATTATTCACAGATCTTGTATTTGCAAATTTGCCTATTTGCTAAAATTTTTCAGTCCCCACTAAATCAATATTCCAGGCACCTTCATGGTCATTCACAGGTATGTGCAGACCTGTGAGGAAACTGAGTCACCTCGCACGCAGGTTCCAGCTAAGACAGAAGCAAGGCAATCCTCTGCCTGCCTGTTTCAGTTCAGTATAGTCAAAGTATAAACAAGTATCCTTTTTGCAATATATCTAGCGGCATATTTTTTTGCATTTTGTGCTTCCGATTGGTGATTTTGCTGGTTAAAATAGCCCCCAAACTTAGTGCTCAAGTGCTATCACATGTCAGTGAGGCCAGAAGCCTGTGCTGTGCCTTAACTGTGTGTTAGTGAAGCTTCACTCTGGCCTGAGTTGTGGTGCTGTTGGGCTGGAGTTCAATGATAACGAAGCAACTCCTTATTTAAATAGCTCCAATTATCTACCTTCCAATGCAATTTAAACTTTTTAAATGTATGTTCTGAAACCTTGTTTAAACAAGGGTTCTTAACAAGGGGTCCACAGACCTCCAAGGGGTCCATGGAAAGATATTAGGGGGTCCATGAGCTTAAATTGAAAATTCAAAAAAACATTATTCTTGTGGGGCCCTGTTGGTGCAGGTGTGACATATTTATTAAATAATATACAATGTAATGTGGACTTAGTATGATTTTTATTTTGATATAGCATGTTCTGAGTGCAGTGGATAACTGCCTGCAAAAAAGGTGGTAAGCACGGCAGAGTTGGTTTTATGACACCACGGGAAAATTCAAATTTCTAAATGCTGAAAATGACCATTTGAAGAGATGTTGAACTGTGTTAGGTTATGAGGTACTGAAATTACTGGAAAGTTGTAAAACGTAATTTTGAATAATCCTAAAATTTAATTTAAAGACATGCCAATGCTGAGTGTCATAAAACTATCTGCTGCTACTTTCTGAGAAGGGGTTCATGGTTTTCACCTGTCCGGCAAAGGGTTCCATGGAACAAAAGAGTTAAGAATCCCTGGTTTAAATGTTCCTGCTAAGATCTTCTGAAGGCAAAGAAACTGTTTTTAGATGGGGCTTGGGGAATATTCATCCATATATATGAGTTATTCTTATGTTGACCATTCACAAATAAAATCAGTAATGCACTATTTCTATAGGTTACCTTTTAGTACATATTTGCTATGATTGCAACATTCAACATTGTCTATTTTGTTTCTGGCATGAATCAGTAGCTCATATAGATATCACTAGATAGTAGCAAGTCAATATTTTTTTACCCTGGTCAACATTTTACATCATGACCAAGCACAGTCATATATGTATATGTACACCTGAAATATACACAGATGGATGCAGACATAAAAATATCTGAAATAGAAACTTCTTAAGACAATATTTAGCCTTATTATGAACAATATTTTCTAATTATTTCCTATGTTGTTGCTTAATGCTGGTTGTGATCCACTACGGATTTCAAACAATGGTCTAGATGACCTACACTCTATCTTTACCACTGCAAATAATCTATATACAGAAAAAACTATGAACTACAATAGGGAGCTAACAGCATTGTGGTAGACTGAGTTGTTGGTCCCAATTTTTCACTCCCTTGTAAGTGAATTATACAGCCACATACCTACCAAAGGCACCCTTTAACTAGAGGTTGGCCAAGTAACTTACTTTAGCCAATGGGATGGTATCTGGCTTGAAGAAAGGAGATTTAAAATACATCCATGAGGCTGGGCCTGCCTGCTCTCAGGCTTCAGTGATCTACTGAGAGAAGACCATTTTTCAGGGACCCAATCCTCTTTCATCCTAGGTCCCAGAATGAGAAAATTGAACTTGACTCCAACTAAAAGAAGAGCCTCTCCAGCTCACTCATAGACACATGGGCAAGAAATAATGTATTGTTATAGGACCCTGAGATTTTTATAATAGTTTAAAAACTGGGAGTTTTGATATGGCTTACTGGTTCAAAAGGTTCAAGATCCAGAGTCCTTTGTGACTATTTCAAGTTGCCTGTCTTTCTCTCATATAAGAACTTATCCTGAGGACACAGTCTAAAATAAAGCTTCCCCCTAAGCCTCTGCTTTCCAAAATGCTATCAACTACTGAGGCAAAATAAACAAGTACAACTCAAAACAAATTATTCAAATACTGTTTTTGCTGCCCTGAGTAGCACACAAACATATACATACAAACTTTTTAAAAACAAATCTCACTCAATACTCATTATAGCAAAGATTCTTCTATTAGACCTTAACAATAATTAATTCTAAAATTGAGGCATTCTTTAAAAAAGAAAAAAATCTGCAAGTTAAGTTTTCTGGAATTTCACCTTGATATGCTCTTACCTCATTCTTGGAGTATGCCAAGGAATTTTCTGAAACAACAACAAAAAGTTACTGCTTAAAAGCTGTTTATGAATTACTCCATAAACAAATAATAAAAACATCAAACCTGTAAAAAATTACTTTAGTAGTTCTAGAAGATATAATTTCCAAATAAATAACACAGGAAATATTTTAAATGTTATTTATAGTGAGCAATTAGATTTGAGACACTAGGGAAATAATTAACCTTCATTCATTTAGCTGCCCTGAGGCTTACTCCTTCAAGTTTGTCATTCTTCCAATATTATCTTCAATACCTGCTCCAATTGCCTATACTCCACTCCCCAGACCTTAGAGGGGTCAATTTCTTAACTGAAGCACACTTGTTCAATAGAAAGGGGATCTCGTTAATTCATTTTTTCCCATTTAAATACAGTGAACATGAGCTGCAGGAGTTGACTAGTCCTCTTTTCCATGCCCTGAGAGAAGTGACCTCAAACATCATTTCTGATGCATCTGTGTTCTCATTTAAAGCAATATTTTCAATGAAGGATTGTGAAACTCATGAATTTTGGAGGATAATAGAGCAGCACTGATCAAATATAATGCAAACCAAAGCACTAGCCAATTAAATAGTGAAAAAAGAAAACTTAATTTTAGTAAATATTTAAGCCAATATATACAAAATACTATGAAGATATATGAGCACAAACAATAAAGATATTTTTGTTCTTATTTTCATTTAATCTTTGAATTCCAGAGTATATTTTATATTTCTGCACATCTCAATTCATACTAGCCACATTTCCAGTGCTCAAAGGCCACATGTAGCTGGTAGTGACTACTACATAGGACAGTACAGAGTAATAATCACTCCTAGGCACCACTGGATACCTAGTTACTTTTCTTTCACAAATAACAGAAAAAAGTTCAAAGACTGAGAAAGATGCTGTGTATAAAAACAGATCTAGATCCAGACACTAGCATCACTTGAATGAAAACTTCAAAGGGATTATAGAAGTACAGAGTTTTCCTCTAAAAAATAGGTTGCAGCTGTGATCTAAGGAACACCTGGTAAATTTAAGGAGCCACAGAAGATAAATCTTTGCACAGATGGAGAATTAAATAATAATGTTTTTTTTTTTCCTAGAAAATCATATAATTTAGAGCTGGAAGATTCACAGCTGGATTTCAAAGCTTATGAAATAGTTTAAGTAACTTGATCAGGAGTTAAAATAAATGCATCTGACACTATGAGTATTGAGAAAAATTATTCAGTTAAAATTTTATTAGTTTTTTCCCCCCAAAATCTTTACCTATCTTGTGTGTCCTTTGTGCACCTACGTAGGTATCAAAAATTCGCTGCAATTCACACTTTCCAGTCACTTGGCGTAACAACCATTTCATCCAAAATCGAAAGAAGTGTCCATAGAAGAACTCCCACAAAGAAATAAACATTTTTTCCTGGAGAAGGAAATATATGTCAGGCTTAATGACTTTAAATTGGATTTTAAAATCACAAAATATGCTTTTATTTACAGTTTATGCAACATAACAAATCCCTAATTATTTTACTATTATGTTATTCCATTGTGTCTCTTTTGTGGTCAAGTGGCTAAGAAAACAATGGCAGGTGTAGTATATACCACTTAGATTAACTGATGGCTGGGCAAATGGTCAATCTATCACTTAAAAAAGTATCAAAACTTAGAGTCAAGCTATTTATTGGCTTGAAAGAATGATAGAATGGTCTGTACTTTTTGCAAAAAAAAATTTATTTCATCTTTCATATTTAAATTTCTCATTCTTGGAGAACTGGGGCTCAAGAGTTGAACAAAAAGATCCCGACTAAGCAACAAACTAAATATATCGAACGTCGTAATTGTTTTTATAAGGAATAATCTCTTATTAACCCTTTGGACAACTCCAGTTACATCATTTGGTCCAAGTGATGCCAGCAAACAGAAACACTATGTATGGTTTACAAATTGAAGTATACAAGTTGAACGCGCAGTAGATCACACCTTGGCCAATTCTTGATTTTGCATTCAACAGGTGAAGGGCAGAAATAATACGAGCCAAAACTACACTCTCAATTGAACTAATTGTTTATGTCATATGGAAATTCTTCAGCCCCCTCAAAGGAAGCGATGTGGGCGAGGAAGGGAGTGCAAGTAAAGAAAAAGATACCTAAGAACAAACAAAAACATTCATTTTATTCCTGCCTTAAACTTTGCCACGGACACATCATCTCTGGGCTAGGGCCTTAGGGACTGTCAAATTCGAAATCCAAGCTGGTCAGTCCAGAAAGAGTGCACATCATAGAGGAGCTGAACGCTGTCTTTTTAAAACGAATCTATCTAGCCCGCGGTCATAATGACAGGACAGGCAGAACTGCCAAGCAGAGGGAACGCAAACCTCGCGGCGCCTGAGCTCTCCAGACCTCGGGGATTTGCGGCGCCGAGCACCGCTCCTGGAGCCCGGCGGAGCAGAGCTTTCGCAACTGCTCGCGAGCAGGAGGGAGCGGATCACACAAAGCCCCGCTGGCCCCGACACCCGCGAACCTTCCGCAGGACATCGCGGAGCTCGCGCAGCCGGCACCGAAAGACCGCAGGGTGAGGGGAGAAGAAACAGCAGCCACCTCACAGGAGCGGAAGAACTAGGGGTAGCTGCAACTGCCTCGGTTTTCCCAACTGCAAACCGTGCCCTTACAGCCAGCAACGGAAACGACGCTACTCGCGGAGCGCTCCCCGCAAGCACCGTGACCCGGAAGTCAGGCAGCGTGGCCGGGAGGACCGCCTTCCCGGTCTTTTGCCGACATCCCCGCCTCTCCTGCCTCCTCCGATTGGCCCGCGCTCCACCTATTGCTAACGCTAAAGGAGGTGGGCCAGAGCTGCCCAAGCGCGCGTGCTCGGGTTTTAGCGAGTCCCGAGCGGTTTCCCCGGCAACGGCAGTCTTGGAGGCACATCGCGCCCCGGCCGCTCCCAGGCTGCTCCCCCGGCTTTTCTAGCCGTAAACCTTGGGTGTTTTGCACAAGCTGAGAGTCTGTATTGCTCCTAGTCTCCAAACACGGAAGAGGGCGATATGCTTTTGGTAATTTGTATTGGGCCAGGGATTTCACCTACCTTTAGCTTCAGACTTCTTTGAAGTAATTATTAGCCCCTCTTTATGGATAAGGAAGCTGAAGTTATATGACTTCCCCATGTCCACTATGTGGCAGTTAAGAAGGGCTGTATATGTTGAGAGAAGGAGTTTGGACTTTATCCCATAACAATAAATACCGAAGTTAATTCATGAAACATTTATACCTTAACTAGTTGTTTTTATTGGAAACGTAATTTATGCACCTGATTAAAAATGAATAGTACACTCATTAATTCACCAAGTATTTGTCGATTGCCTGTCATGCCCCAGGTAATGTTCCAAAAGGAAGCCATATACTAAAGAAACAAGCAAATAGTATGTAAGTCTGTGTGGAAAATCACATATAGTATAGTTAGGGATGTCTCACTTATAAGACAAAATTTGAGCTGTGTCCTGAATGAATGAAAGGAGTGAACTGTGAGGCTTTGGGGAGGAAGATTGTTCCAGGTAGTAGGAAAGGCAAAGCCTCAAAATGGGATCATTGTGGATATGTTGGAGAAACAGCAAGAAAGGCAGTGTGAACGGAGGAAAAGGAGCAAGGAAAAGAGTAGACGATGAGTACAAAGGACAATTTACATTGAAAAATAAGTTCACATCACCCAGTGAGACTCTGGGTTTCCTCAATGTCGTTACTCAGAAGCATCCAGTATTACAGAAATATCCTGTGCAAGTGTGTGTGTGTATTCCATCTCCTTGATATCACAAAATGAAGCAATTTTCCACACTTCCACCAGTATTTTTTAAAAGGATATTAACTGTAGAACACGAGGCATGTGAAGGGCGCTTAAGTTTACCATCATTGCCCCACAGAAGCAACTAAAAATCAACTTGGTAATGAAATCTGAATATGTACTATAATAAAATCATAGTATTTTAGATCTTAAAGCAACCTTAGAAATTATCTAATTGAATATTTTCTTTTGTAAATAAAAAGTTCCAGAAAGGCAAAGTGATTTGCATAGCCAATTTGGCAAATGAAGAAATAAAAACTCACTGTTATTTTAGGGGTCCCTCCATTATTACACAGGACCTTCAAGTAATATATATATAAGTGAGATAGTATTATAATATAATTATATGTAATCCTTTTACCTTTTCACAGTGCCTTGCTGGGGTTGTTATATAGTGCAGACACTTTCTTCTCCTGTCTCCATGCTGTCTTTTGGTCTACTTGTATCCATGTGTTTCCCGTAAACTGTTTGGTCAGAACCAGAGGAATTAATTATGCTGTATCTATTAGAATAAGGGCCACTGTACATTAAACTGCCATGTACATATTTTGATTGCCTCTTCCCTTCTCCACTAACTCACTTTCATATAACTGGTAGATATATTAGACCAGGCGTGTCCCCTCAGAGATTGGTCATCTCTCATTCTCTTTGATTCTCTTTGGTTTTTGTTTTTGTTTTTTTTTTCCTTCCAGGTGGCTGGCCAAATAGTGGTTAAGTCCTAAAATTAGGATTCTGGTTTGATTGGGAAGGTGGAACCTTTTTAGGTCTCTGGCCTAATCTGTGTAAGTTCTCTCTGGCTTATTAAATGTTCCTACAACGAAACCCAAGGCTATACTGTAAAGGAATTTGGTCACATTTCTGAGTGGTACTAAGGAACCTTTGCTTTCTGGATTCTCAGAATAAACAACCAAGGAGCCAATCATTTGATTTTAGAAATTGTATAATGGAAAGAATTGTTTTGTGTGATTACTAATTAACACTTTGTTGTGGTGTTTGGCATTTAATCCATAGAGGACCCAAATTAAATAGCAATGCTCTTTTCAGAGTGTGTGAAGTCTGGAGTACAGTAAATTTATACTGAGAAGGGAAAATTTTGCTCCTTTCACTAACACTGAAATGGAATACTTTCTGTGGAAGGAGTAAAAATATTAAGGTCAGCGGAAACCCTAATTTGTTTTATGATGATTTATGTTGCACTTCTCTGAATAACATGCCACTGACCCAAATTGATAGATCCTTGATGCATTGGTCCCCCATGTGATCCTTCTAATAGGAGAAAAATGGGGATCCTGTTAATCCAAATACATAAAGTAGCTAGGGAAACGACTTAAGTCCTGAGCAATGGTAACCTTTGAGAACTCTACACTGAATTACAGTGAGCGATGAAGAAACTACAATGGACAGTGGCCCAAATATGCTACTGGGACCTTAAGATTCCAACACGTACGCATGATTTTAAAAGTTTCCGACGCTAGAATACTTGCAAATCTGAGGCTTTGAAAGAAAAATAATACTGCCACCTAGTGGCCACCTCTGAGATTTAGGGGCTCAACAACTTCCTAGGTCTGGAGAGTTGGTTTGTTGAGGAGCTCTTGGGCTCCCCTCAAAACGGTTCCCTTAAGAACAACAAATTATTTTGAATTCTTAAATATCAGTTATATGAGTGACATCAGAAAGAGATTATAATAAAAAGAATACTGTACAATAGTTTTCAAGTAAAACTGAATTCATGACACCAGGGGTGTCTCTGGGGAACTGTAACACATTCGTGAGCAGGTAGCACCTTTGCTCTGGCCTAATTTTAGAACTCTCAGGTTGTAGCCTATTTCTGTTGCTGAATGATCATGACTCTTTTTCCAACATCAGACAAATTTCTTGGCTTATCCATGAGAATTCCCATTTAATAGATTTTACCCTGTGGACAGTAAAAACTCAGTCAAATAATGCAAAGGTAAGTTCATACAATGGGCTGAGTTGAGAGCAGTAGGCATGACAGTGGAAGAAGAACTTAATTTTTTCCCAGAAGGCAACACCTACGTATTTAGAGTCATAGGTAGTAACTATGCGGTCAGGAAAATAAGAACCTCATATGAGTGAACATTAGGAATATCCCAGTGTGGAAGATCATTTGGAAGGCCGTATGAGACTTCCCAAAGTCATGCAATTGTGGGTGGGGTAGTGATATATTCCACTTGTCTCCTACCTAAGCCACTAATGTGAAAAGAGACTATGTTGAATGCTAACAAAAAAATCACTTAGAGATGGCATTAGGAAAAATCTGCTGGGCACAGGAGTCAGGGCATATGAATCAGCACACTCTGTAGCATTACTATTTGTATCCCCCAGACGAGTCAAATAAATGTGACACTCCATTTTGCACTTCACACACCAAGTAATGTGAAGCTAAAGTCACAAACATGATCCAAGGCTTGAAACAAAGAACAAATTTTAGTTTGTTTCCCCATCATATATCCCAATGAACCAAAGAATACAGGGCCAATGTACAGAAATAGGCTAAAAATGTCCCAACATGATATAGACATGTTGTATTCCTTACTACCTATGGAGTAGATGTTAAATTGATAACAGAACAAGTAACTTAACCATTTATTGTTGAACATATTTCGTAAGGATATGAAAGGTTGGCTGACTCAATTAGGCTCATGTGCACCTTGTCCAATTAGGAAGGGTATTAAATGGGGAATACTTTTAAATGGTTTGAGGGTGAAGAGGTGAAGGATGATGCTCTGATACAACTCTTTCCCACTGTACAAATTTTTATTTTCTTGGATCCTGTGCTTAAGGGGCCAAGATTGCATTTAGGTAACCCAACGGAAGGTAAATTGCCTAAGAGGCAGTTACCTGGTAAGAAACCTTGGAAGAGCTGATCTATATTCTGACAGGCAACAAATGAAAAAAGGAGTTGAAATATTAAGGAAAACAGGAGGGATACTGTCACTCTTATGCCTGAAGAGTGGCCCATAAGAGAATAATACACACAGCTATTTCTCTCAAATTTAAAGTCACTCTCAAGGTTGATGACAGAATAAACAATTGGAACTGTTCTCCCCCAAATTAGATTGAAGCTGATTTACATTGGGTCAGCCTGAAATTTCTGCTGGGTAACCTGGAGAAAAACTGTGACACAGGATTCCTAAATATGTGCCTGAATGGTAGCAGGTTGGGCTTGTCAATTGGGCTGCACTGTGTGGGCTTTGTTTATTTTTCTGGTTCTTGTCATAGTACCTTGCGGGCGATACTAACTGAACCAACTGAACTCTCCCTATCCAGCAATTAAAGCTTGTACTGTGCTGCTGTGAATCAGATTGACCCTTTGCTAAGACAGTTGCTTGGGAATGGTGGAAAAGCATTACCAAAACTTTCACAGGATGTTAAAGCCTGCTCTGCTGTTCATTTGTTTGTTTGTAGGTACAAGGGATTGAACCCAGGTCATCCTGGAAGCAGGTACTCAACCGCTCAACCATGAGCTACATCTGCTCCCCTCTGCTGTTTTTGATTATATTAGATGTAAATGTGAATGTAATACTTTAAAGAAAAGTGGAAAATAACCTCAAAGAGGGTGGGAATTGGAGTGGTACAGCGGATATCATCATTCTCTTTTTATATATAGATATTACCAATCACTTTTGAAGAATGTCTGCTTTGGGAAACCTAAGGGTATTATCAGACTAAATTGTACTTAAGAACAATGTGCCCAAAAGGAAATACTGGGGATACATAATGCTTTTTGTTTGCATGCACATAGTTGAACTATACAACATTCCCATTTGCATGCATTGGCACAAGTATATGTGGTAGCACTAGTTCAATTGATCCAGAAAGGACCTGGAAGCTCCAGGAACTGGATTCCATGTTCTCAGCTGAGTAGGGCTGACATTTGTGAAAGTAAGAGACCACCACCACATTGAAAAAGACATATAATTCTGTTTAGAGACACACAAGCCCAGGAGTGAGTATCTCCTTAAATGTTGCACCCAAGACACCTAAATTGCTTCACTCTCATCTGACTCCGGTGACAGGCTGAGAGGCATAGGTATGCAATGAACTAAATGGAGAGAACACTGTCCACAACTTAACTGTAGTTCTCAACTAGAGGGAGTGATTAAGATTCACCTGTGGAAGTTTCCAACCTATGCCACTCGCTTGTCCTCCACCCACCTCTTTGAGAACTGGTACCTGAAGGAATAAAGAACTTTCATGAAAAAATATGTGAAGATAAAGGCCATCTGTGTAACAGAAGACAGAAGACCTGATTAGCTGTAGTAAAAATTAAGCCCTGCTCAAGTAACCTTGTTGCACAACTCCAGGGCCATTCACACCATAAACTAAATGAATTGTGCCCTCTGGAATAGGGCAGTGCACAAAGCGTGTAGCCATATTAGCAGCTCCAGTCCTGCCTGATACTGCGTCCCAACCTTTAACCCTCTCCTCTCTTCCCATACTCTGTTACCTACTGCTGGGTAACAAATAACTCCAAAATGCAGTGGCTTAAAACAACAGTAATTCGTTTTGCTCCTGAATCTGCAACTTGGGCACAATCAGTGGAAATGGTTCTTCTCTGCTCCTTTTCTGTTGAAAAGTTACTTGGTAAACTCCGTGGCTTCCTAGTTTTCAGTAAGACCTGGACCATACCTCATCCTTGTTCTGTGGCTTCCAAGTACAGGTGAGGCTTCAGTGATCCTATATAATCCTCTTTGTGAATTAGTGAAAAAGGCTCTCTTTACTCTGAATAGACACATCTTGCATCAGCATGTACTTGGAGCAAGTGCAAATTTCAGCCCTAACCTTAGCTCTGAGCAAGGCACATTTGGTAGGACACAGCCCACACATACTTACATAGCAAGCTTGGGGCTTGGAGCCTTATTCCAAAAGACCAAGTATTTTTTTCTAATTCTGGCTGCACCTGTCTCAAATCCCAAGCTGACTTTTATTTCTAGATTCCCTATTACTGTTCTTTATTCACCAGGGGCCCTGTATTAGTCAAAACTCTTTAAGTTACAAGTGATGGAAAAACAGCTCGCAATGACTTAACAAAGGAAATGTTATTGGCTCTTGTAACTAAAAAGACAAAGATTAATATAGATTTAGGCCTGACTAGATTAGGTAATCAAATGGGATCATGCTCTCCCCAACTAGTAGCAAAATGGCTCTAGAAGCTGCAGGTCTAGGACCAAAAGTCATGTAATTGAGTCTTATTTGACCTGTTTGAGTCATGTGCAGATACTGTACCAATTTCTGTGCCCAGAGTCATAGAAAACAATGATTTGTCAGGACTGGTTCATGTGTAAACCTGTACACATAAATTAAGAGTGAGGGAATTGGCTCCTAAACAGTTATCATTGCTGCAAAACAAACCACCATTCCACATTTGGTAGCTTACAACAACAATTTGTTATTTCTCTTGATTCTCTGGGTTGTCTAGGACTCAGCTGGGGACTCTTGTGTGGCTGCATTCAGCAGTGAACTTGGCTAAGACCAGGATGTCCAAAATGGCCTCTCATTCTAGCAACCCTCTCCCTGTGTTCTCCAATCATTCAGTAGTATGACCTGGACTTCCTTCCAGCGTGGTGGCTGGGCTACAAGAAGGAGGAGGCAAAAGTTGCCGGTCTTAGTAAAGCATGTACTGGAAGTAGCATAACATCCTTTCTACCACTTTCTGTTGGTCAACACAAATTATAAGACCAGCTCAGACACTCATCTCTTGAGGTAAGGAGAAACACACACAAATGAGAATTGTTGGCTAACTACCATAATTCCTCTAACGAAAATTGGAGTGCTGTTACCATGGGAAGGACAATAAAAACAAACAAAACACGACCACTCAGTTCTTTTGCTCCAGGTTGGGCCCTTGGATGCTTTCTACTTTTCTGTACCCATTTTCCTGTTTCTGTTCATCTAATTGTTGAAACACATGCCCTGCTTGCTTGATAGAATTTCACCTTTTGTTTGCAGCTAGGCCTTTCAATTCAGGGGATAATCCTAGAAATCTGACTGTACTAATATTACTGTATCTTTTGGCAGTGACTCAAGTCAGTATTGGTATATCCAGGGATATAAGACACACTTTGAAAGGACTGTTTACTTCTAGAATATAATGGCCAAGGGACAGAGTGGAATACCTCTCACTAGTGGCAGATGCTATGGTGCCTTTATGAGAGAGATATTCCGGGAGGGTTTAGCAAAAGGATAACTATTTCCTTTTACCAGAAGCCACAATATCATCTGAAAACTTGTCAGAAATGCAAATTTTGGTGTCCCATCCTCAATCTACTGAATCAGAAATTCTGAGGGTGGCACCCAGGTACCTGTGTTTAACAAGGTCTCCAGGTGATTCTTACGTGAGACCCACAGTGATCATAAATGATCCAATGTCTCTTTCAGTACTTAGTTCTCATGAATTGTGCTGAGCAGATGGAGCTCACCCTCAGAACAGATGACTTATTCCTAAATAATGTGAAACAGGAAAGAGGGGCCAGGACAACTGTTGTTTTATCACCAGTCATTATCTTTCAGACTTTTATCACTTTCAGAATCCTACATATATGTGTCCAGAAAAACATGTGTTTAGTGAGTTGACTTTTCTGTGGTAATAACAGCCTTGAGACAACCATTTAGACTGAGGTTAACTAAAGAAGGCTCGATGGTTGTTTGTCACACTAGTGATATCCTGCAGAGGACACTTTATTCCTATTATATTAGCAAATATTTATCTTTAACCTGACAGTTTTCTACTTGAGTGTGACACTAACGTAAAAAATAAATCACAAAAGAGAAGTCTGAAGGTCTTTGAGCATGCCACTGTACTCTCTATCTACTGGATTTCCTGGAGTAATGTTTATCCTTGACTTAAGTGACACTTGGTAGTGACTGCAGGTGGTAAATTGTGAATAGCTCAGTTGTACCACAGGTTTGTGTTTCAATCAATACATTTTACATGTAAAACACCATGAAATGAACAATGGGGAATATTAAAATATGTAAAGACATCATCTCTCTCTTCTAGGGTGATAAAATTGTATAGAGAAAGTCCTGGGGACCCCCACAGAGCCAAAAAAGAAAAAACAAAAAATAAAAAAAAATTTTTAAAGAGAGAGAAAAGAAAAAAAAAATGCCCTATTTCCTCTGTATTCCCTTTTGAGTTTCCTCTTTATTTTTAGAAATTTGAAATGCCCACCAAGGCAGCAGACCTAGATAGCCAACCAAACCTAGTTCACTACATCTGACCCAATACAAAATAAAGCCCCCCTGCTCTAAACCCACCCCTATAAGACAGATAAACCCTCATCCCATCATTGACTCAAGCCAACTTCTTTTCATGTCTCTAAAAGTCATTTGCCCCCCTAGTATTCTAAGGCTACTTCCATTCTTGCAAGTGATCTGGCTACCTGTGCTGTAGCAAAACTGGTGGCCTGAATAAAATACTCTAGTCTGCAGGCTTAACTCCAATTTGTCTTTCCACACGTTTGGAAGCCCCTGAGAGATATAAAAGGTGCCATCTGGAGCTGCAGGCTCCAGCGACTGGCCAGGTGAGGTACCCACAACAGACCTCTTTGTGTCTGCTGTCCGATCGCTGAGACTCCACACCCCCCAGGTAACCCCTTCCTAGACCTGAACTTTGCAATCTGTGTCAAGTACCATTGCCTTTTATTCGGGACTCTGGTTTAGGTACCTCTGGTTTGCGTTTGGTGTCAGTTCTATCGCCAGACCTTCCATTTGATTTCATGTCATTTATCCCTCCTGCCCTCTAATTTTCTCACTCAGAGAAATAGCTTTGGGAATCCGGAAGCCTGCTAAGCTGACCACCCAAATGGGTCACATGGCAAGAGGTTTGCCCATCATCTCGCTCCTGTGATGAACCCCCTCTTCTACCCATTACACTGCCTGTGTGCAGTTCCAGACACCAGGGATTCCACCAAGGTCTGAGCAGTATCTAAAAGGCTGAGCCGAAAAGGCCAGACCTAAGAGGCGTTTCGTCTGACTGCTCTTCCTGCTCTAAATCTCCCTCTACTCCTCCTGCTCAAACTCCTGCTTCTTATGTGTACTCGCTCCATGGACCCCTGACTTTCTGTTCATGGGTGGATTTGATGAGGCATGATTTGTCTTTGTAGTGGCCACTTTGAGAAACTTCACAGGAACAAAATTGTGTTCTTGAGAGGTGCCTTGAAAGAAAAACGGGGTATCCAAGAATGGTATGTGGAGGCTGCTAGAGGACGATCTGCCTCTACAACAGCTTTACTTAAAGGTTCATTAGTAAAAGGCCAAAAACAGAACAAAGGGGGGAAAGCTCCAAACCAAACCTTTAGCTCCCCCATTTCCCTGTACCCAGCCGTTTTCCTACAGCTGCCCTAACAGGTTCCTCTTAAACCCCTGAGGGAAAATGATCTCGAGCAGGCTCCTTTAAAGATTAAGCCTTCTATGGAAACTGGCCACCTGCTACAGCAGAATTTAAACCCTGGACCTGAACTGAATTAAGAGCTATAATTAAAGGTTTCCCTAAATAAGACTATAACAGAGGGTTAAGAATTAACAAATAATTATGATTACTAAATTATATGGATGCCTTTATATTATAAAATAGCCAAAGGTTGATACCTGAAATTGCTGAAGCTAGCTAGAGTAGGCTCACCCCTTGTTTATGTACTCTAGATTTAGCCTCACCTTGGTGTGTGATTACCTTTGTGATGGTAATCCTAGATTGACTTTACCCTTGTTTATAGATAAGCCTCAAACTTGTGTATGCTTACTATTGTGCTGGTAATTCTAGATTGAACTTTCCCTTGTTTGTGGTTTAGGCTCACCTTTGTTTATGCTTACCATTGGGATGGCAACCTTTCCACCCTCCTCTGTTACTATCCATATGAAAAAATAAAAACTTGTAACTGACCTTTGTTCCCTCTACTTCTATCCCAGATCCTTGTGACTGACCCTGATTTGTTCTGTATACTCCTCTCCCAGATCCTTGTGACTGACCCTGGTTTGGTGGTGTACCCACCTGCACCAGCTAACTTCTATGAGCTCATAATGGGAAGGCCCATGTGGCTTATTGTTTGTTTTTCCTACTTTACTGGACTCCAGCCTATTACAGGGTGAAACTGCTAATTATTGTAAGGGACTAATCACAGTTCCACCATTCACAGTTCTAGGCTGCCTTTCCTGAGATTCTTCTACAGTGGACTGTACATGACCTTCAGCCAAGAGACTAGATATACTGGATGAGACATCAACCAAACACCGCTTCAGAACCTAGATGGAAAGGACCTCATCAAGTCGTATTGACCACCCTGCTGACAGTAAAACTAGGGAATTGATCCCTGGGTCCACATGTCACAACTAAAACATGTTCCAAACCCTTGAAACGTTACTCCCATTTTAGATCTCAAGCTAAAATTGACAGAAGGAGTCCACAAACAGACAGCATCTGATGTAGACCGTTTCTGCCCAAAGCATTGGAACAGTAAATGACAACCAAGATCACCTATCAAGACACACTTAAATTTCCTTATCTTATTCTCTGTCTCTTCCTTTTGACTATCTAAATGTTCTCTTATGTGTCCTGTACCCCTTACAATGCCCAATCTCCATCCCCAATAATGCTATACCTTCACCATGATTTTCTTTTATCTCCTTTCTGCCCTATTTCTGCTCTATGTACTTTGTGTTTTTTTTCCCCCTATGTAACTAGAACACAATTCACTATAACCCAAGGAATGTTATATATTTATCAGAAACCAGACAGGTAAAAATGTCCACCCTGTAGGATACAGTAAATGCCCAGTTTTTATACGGAAAGTCTCCTTTTATTTTCCTTAGCCAGAAGCACATTGTAGGGATCAGAACCCCATTAGAGACATGGTTTTTCTCCAAGCATTTTTGAAGCAAGACAGTTGTTCATCTCTGCAAGGGTTCAGCGGTCCTGTCTCTCAGCTACAGGCTGGCATAGGGCTCATCTTTCAGGGCTTCCTATATCAGTTTCTGGTGTAGAATTTGTTTCTTTCCAGGCCTTCTCCTTTCTGTCACATGGCAGGACTGAGATGACCAAGTTCTCTCCTCTTCCATGTCTTCTTCTGTGTCTTCTTGAGTGAGTGCCCATTTATATTACTTTAAGTGGAGACTTAATATGAGTTACACCCTACTGACTGGTCAAATCAAAGCCCTAATCTTAACATTATTTAATCAAAGACATCCCAGTTAAATGTAATACAATCAAAGGGTATCGTGCCCAGAGGAATAGATTATTTTAGAAACATCATCTCTTCTTTATTTTGTAATTCATAAATAATACTAAACTGCCACATCAGGTAAACTCATGGGTGTTGGGTTCTCAGGATTGTGCCCTAATCATTGGGGCAGGTATCTCCTGGTTGGGAGATACACTATTATAAGATTATAGGTGGTATTAGAGAAGGTAGCTTCAGAGTTAGACAAATCTGTCACCTAGGGCAGGCCATCGGTTCACTAGCTGATGAAGTATTAGAACTGTGCAAAATCACTCTAAAAAACTGGTTAACATTAGACTATATTCTGGCTTGCAAGAAGGGTGTGTGTGCACAAGTGGGGACCCAGTAGTGTGGATTGGTACATGACAGGCAAGAGGATGTTTACAAAGAGGTAGTGGCAGCAGAACGTCATGCTAAAGAAGCAGCCAAATCTGCTTACCAGCCCCCCAGTCTGACTGATCTGAGTCTCTTTTGATTGGTTTCTAGGGTCATGGGGAGCTCGGCTCAGAAAGTTCCTAAGAGGAGCATTTGTTATCCTCTTACTCTTACTCATAATATCTCTCAGTTGTCATAGGATCTCTCTCCTCTTCAAAGCTGCTGTGTAGCCACTAACTCAACAAATGAAACAACTGAAAATTAAAAAAAAAATAAAAGAAAACAGCATGAGTTAGATAACAGAAATCTTGAACTTCTGTTAAGCTGTGAAATCAGTGATAAAGCATGAGAGACTTTTAGTGGTGAATGAAAAATTAACAACATCTTTGGTCAAGCCCTCATAAGTAAGGGAATGACCAAAAAGGAGAAATTAATAAAATTGTATAGAGAAAGCTCTGGTGACCCTCAGAGAAAAAAAAAACCAAACAACAACAAAGAACCCATATAAAAAATAAAGCCCACCTGCCCTAAACTCAACCAACCCCTAAAGAATGGACAAACACTCATCTAATCAATAGAAGTCAAGCTCACTTCCTTTTCATGTCTATAAAAATCACTTGCCGTTCTGAGAATCCCAAAGCTATTTCTATTCTTGTAAGTTACCTGGCTTCCTTTGCTGCATCAAAACTTTGGTGTCCTGAATAAAATGCTGAGGTCTGCAGCCTCAGCTCTGATTCATCTTTTGGTAAGATGCTCATAGCATGGTAGAACAAATAAAAAATGTGCATAACAATTAAACATGAGGCAGACCTAGTGCTCTTAGAGAGGACTGGCATTCTACACGAGTTAAAAGTGGATTGAGACTGCTTTACACATGGGTGGTCAAAGCAGGCTTCATGGAGACAGTGGGACTTGAGCTGAGTCTTGGATGATTTTGATAGGCATGTGTGTGTGTGTGTGTGTGTGTGTATGTAGCGGGTACAGTCTTCATGTGTGAGCATAACAAAGAAGCTAAAGCCAAGAAGTAGCAGGTGACTTTGTATGCTCAGTACCTGGTTCAGTGAGGTGCACAGAGTAGGTGCTCAATAAATACCATGTGTCTTGACTGAAAGACAAAGTAATAATATAGTAATAACTTTTAATATATATATATACACAAAAGAAAAACCATGTTAAATGTACACCTCGATTGGAAGACATTCCTGACTTCAAAAACACTAAACTATTGCAAGGTACTTTTTCTCAATCTGGAGAACATGGTATTGGGTGACTTGGAAAGGAGAAAAACTTTTAAGTACTAGAGTAGAAGCATATATGCCTGAGAAGATAGAATGGAACCAGATTGTGCAAGACTCTGAATTCTAGGCTAGCACTTTTTTTAAACAAGAGGTCATTGAAGGAATTTTGAGTAGGAAGTCTGCTCTCAATTAGAATCAGTGAGAAAATAAGCTCTGCTTTTTAAAAAATGTATTTCACCAGCTGCTTTTATTCTTTTTTTTTTACATTTAAATTTTTATTAGAGAAGTTGCAGGCTTACAGAATAATTATCCATAAAATACAGGATTCCCATATACTACCCCACTACCAACATCTTGCATTGATGTCAAATATTTATTACAATTGATGATAGCATATTTTTATAATTATCCTATTTTTTTTTTCTTCACAGTAGTAGCCAGTATTTATTAAGAGATTCTATCTATGTTCTAGGCACTGTGTGAAGCAAGTTACATATATTACTTCATTTAAAATACCCAATATATAGGCCTGTGAAATACGTCCTTTTTAAAAAGTATCTTTTTTTAATTAGAGAAGTTGCAGTTTTACGGAAAAACACAATGTTTTCATACACCCCCTATTGTTGGCACATTGCATTAGTGTGGTAACTTTGTCACAAGTGATGAAAGAGTATTATTATAGTACTATTAACAATACCCATGGTTTACATTAGGTATATTTTCCCCATATACCTTATCCCCTATTATTAACACCTTGTATTAGTGTCATACATTTGTTATAATTAATGAAAGAACATTCTTATACTTGTGCTATTAACTATAGCCCACTGTCTACTGTAGGGTTCACTGTATTGTACAGTCCTATGTTTTTTTAAAAATTTATATTCTAATAACATACACCACCTAAAGTTTCCCCTTTTAACCACATACACAGGTATAATCCAGTACATTAAGTACACTCAATCATGTGCTATCATCACCCCCATCCATTTCCAAACATTCGCAATCAACTTGAAAAGAAATTCTCTACAAATTAAACATCAACTCCCATTCTCTAATCACAATCTACCACCAGGTAACCTATATTCTAGATTCTAAATCTGTGATTATGCTTATTATAATTAGCTCATATTAGTGGGATCGTACAATATTTGTTCTTTCGTGTCTGGCTTATTTGACTCAGCATAATGTCGTCAAGGTGCATTCATGTTGTCGTATGCACTATGATTTCATTTCTTTTTATGGCTGAATAATATTCCATTGCATGTATATATCACATTTTGTTTATCCATTCACTGGTTGATGGACCCTTGGTTTACTTCCATCTTTTGGCATTTGTGAGTAATGCTGCTATGAACATTGGTGTACAAAAATCTGTGCAAACCCCTGGTTTCAGTTCTTCTGTGTATGTACCTAATAGAAGAATTGCTGGATCATATGGTAATTCTACATTTAGCTTGGTGAGGAACTGTCAAACTATTCCATAGCAGCTGCACAATTTTATATTCTCACCAGCAATGAATGAGTGTTCCTATTTCTCCACATCCTCTCCAACAACTGTAATTCTGTTTTTTTATTTTTTTTAATAGAAGCTATTCTAGGGGATGTGAAATGATACCTCATTGTGGTTTTGATTTGAGTTTCCCTAATAGCTAGTGATGTTGAGCATCTTTTCATATAGTTTTTAGTCATTTGTTTATCCTCTTTGGAGAAATGTCCAATTAGGTCTTTTCACCATTTTTAAATAGGGTTGTTTGTCTTTTCTTTGTTGAGTTTTAGGATTTCTGGATATTCATATTCTGGATATTAAACCCTTGTTGGATAAGTCATTTTCAACTATTTTCTCCCATTGAATAGATTGTCTTTTCGCATTTGTGAGAAAGTCTTCGATGTGAAAGAGGTTTTAATTTTGAAGAGGTCCCATTTATCTACTTCTTCTTTCATGGCTTGTGTTTTGTATATAAAGTCTAAGAAAGCATTGTTTAATGCAGGATCCTGAAGATGCTTCCCTACCTTTCCTTCTAGGAGTTTTACAGTCCTCGTTCTTATATTTAGGTCTTTGTTCCATTTTGAGTTAATGTGAGGTAGAAGTCCACCTTCACTCTTTTGGATATGGAGCTCTAATTCTCCCCCACCATTTGTTGAAGGAACTTCTTTCCCAAATGACAGGACATGGAAGACCTGTTAAAAATTAATTGGCCATCGACATGAGGGTCTATTCCTAAACTCTCAATTCAATGCCATATGTCAATATATCTATCCTTGTGCCAGTAACATATTGTTTTGACCACTGTAGCTTTGTAATATGCTTCAAAGTAAGGTAATGTGAGTCTTCCTACTTTGCTCTCCTTTTTCAAAAATTTTCTGGCTATTTGGGGCCCCTTACCCCTCAAAATAATTTTACAGTTAATTAGCTTCCCCATTTCTGTAAAGTAGACTGAGAATTTTGATTGGGATTGTACTGAATTTCCAAATCATTTTGGGTAGAAGTGGCATCTTAATGCTTAGTCTTTCAAACCATGACCATAGAATGCCCTTCCATTTATTTTGATCTTCTTTTTATTTTTTTTAAAGTAATGTTTTGTAGTTCTCTATGTATAAGTCCTTTACATCCTTGGTTAAACTTATTCCTCGATATTTGATTCTTTTAGTTGCTATCGTAAATGGAATTTTTTTCTTGATTTCCCTCTCAGATTGCTCATTACAAGTATATAGGAACACTACTGACATTTGTGTGTTAATCTTATCCTGCTACTTTTCTAAATTCATTTATTAGTTCTAGTAGCTTTGTTATAGTTTTACAGGACTTTTCATATATAGGATTATGTCATCCGCAAAGAGTGAAAGTTTTACTTCTTTCTTTACAATTTGGATGCCTTTTATTTCTTTTTCCTGTCTAACTTCTCTGGCTAGAACTTCCAGTACAATGACAGATAACAATCATGACAGTGGGCATCCTTGTCTTGTTCCAGATGTTAGAGGAAAGCTTTCAGTCTTTCACCATTGAATATGATGTTAGCTATAGTTTTTTCATGTATGTGCTTTATCATGTTGAGGATGTTTCCTTCTGTTCCTATCTTTTGTAGTGTTTTTATTAGGAAAATGGTGTTGTATTTGGTTGAATGCTTTTTCTGCATCTGTAGAGATGATCATGTGATTTTTTTTTCTCTCAATCTGTTTATGTGGTGTAGTACACTGATTAATTTTCTTATTTTGATCCATCCTTGCACACCAGGGATGAAACCCACTTGGTCATGATGTATAACTCATTTGATGTGTTGTTATTAGCAAGTATTTTGTTGAGGATTTTAGCATCTAGGTTCATTAGAGAGATTGGTCTATAGTTTTCCTTTCTTGTGGTGTCTGTTTGGCTTTGGTTTTAGGGTGATGTTGGCATGATAGAATAAGTTAGGCAATGTTCCCTCCACTTCTATTTTTTGAAAGAGTTTAGGCAGGATTGGTATTAATTCTTTCTGGAATGTTTGGTAGAATTCAATTCTGGAGCCATCTGGTCCTGGGTTCTTCTTAGGTGGGAGGTTTTTGGTGACTAATTCTTTCTTGTTACTTGTGATTGGTCTGTTGAGTTCATCATTTCTTCTTTCATCAATGCAGGCTGCTTGTGTGTTTCTAAAAATTTGTCCATTTCATCTAAATTGTCCACCTTGTTGGCATATAATTTTTCCAAGTATCCTCTTATAATAGTCTTTATTTCTGTGGGGTCAGTGGTGATATCCCCTTCCTTGTTTCTTATCTTATGTATTTGCATCTTCTCTCTTTTTTTCTTTGATAGTCTAGCTAAAGGCTTGCCAATTTTATTGATCTTCTTGAAGAACCAGCTTTTGGTTTTGTTTATTTTTTCCTATTTTCAATTTCATTTAGTTCTGCTGTAATCATTGTCATTTCCTTCTTTCTACTTCCTCTGGGGTTAGTTTGTTGTTCATGTCCTAATTCCTCCAGGTGTGCAGTTAGGTCTTTGATTTTAGCTCTTCTTTCTTTGTTTTCTTTTTTAAGATTTTTTATCCACCCTCCCTGCTGCTTGCTTGCTGTCTGCTCTGTGTCCATTTGCTGTGCATTCTTCTGTGTCTGCTTGTCTCCCTTTGTTGCGTCGTCTTGCTGCACCAGCTCTCTGCAGGCACAGGCCATCAGCTCTATGTGAGCAGAAGCCAGCTTGCCTTCACAAGGAGGCCCTGGGAAGTGAACCCAGGGCCTCCATATCATAGATGGGAGCTCAATCGACTGAGCCACATCTGCTTCCCCCTTCTTTTTTAATATAGATATTTATGGCTATGGATTTTCTTTTTATGTATATTTACAATGTCTTCAGTGTGTTTTCCCTGTATCTTCTTAATATCCTTAATGTCTTCCTTTACTTTATTAAAGGATTCATGAATTTTTTTGAACACCTCTGATTCATTGTTCCATGGTCTGCATCTCCTCTTGTTTTTTAATTGGTTCGTTGGACTGGGCCATGTCTTTACGTTTCTTAGTATGGGTTATAACTTTTGGTTGGTGTCTAGGCATCAGCTCATCTTGATAGGTTTGTTAGTTGACTAGCTTCTCTTTGTAATCCAGGGTTTTATTTTGTTGTTGTTTTGGTATGTGTGGTAAGTTTTCACTTTGACACTTCATTACTCTTATTCTATCTCCTTGCTGTTGTCTATGTTCCCAGAGGATGGGCCCTCCCACTTGGTGCTGGTGTGAGTCAGGGGAGCATGGAAGATTTTCACCTTGAGGGTGGGGCCTTGCCACCTGCAGCTTCCAGTTACAGGGGTAGGAAACTCACAGTTTACCCTTGGGCTCTTTATCTCTTTGTTCAGTTCTTCCAGATCAATGCCCTGAAGCCTTCTGCTCTGTGAGTTCCCAAAACAGCTCACGTGGGTAGGATTTTGCACCTTCTGAGCCATTTTTGCAGGAGAGCTGGGGTGTGCACCCCTAAGCCAACACCATCTTGAAAAGATTCCCCTCATTGTCTTTCCTGTCTGTTACGGATTTCTAGTTTCATTCCATTACGATCTGAGAAGCTGCTTTGGATAATTTTAATCTTTTCATATTTATTGAGAGGTATACTGTGACCTAACATGTGTTCAATCCTAGAGAAAGACCCATGGGCACTTGAGAAGAATGAATAACATGCTGAGTTTGGATGCAGCGTTCTGTATATGTCTGTTAACTCTAACTCATTTATCATATTGATCACATTCTCGGTTTCCTTGTTTGTCTTCTCGTCTAGTTGTTCTGTCTAATGTGAGTGGTGTGTTGACATATCCAATGATTATTGTAGAGATGTCTATTTCTTCCTTCAGTTTTGTCGAGTTTGTCTCATGTATTTTGGAGAACCCTGGTTAGGTGCATAGATATTTATGACCATTATGTCTTCTTTGTGGATTGTCTCTTTTATTAATATATAATGACCTTCTGTATCCCTTATCTTTTTTTTTTTTTGCACATAAACTCTGTTTTGTCCAATATTAGTATAGCTACCCCTGTTCTTTTTTGGTTACTATTTTCGCTTTCACTGGTTTGTAACCCTGGGTCTAAGGTGAGTCTCTTGTAAGCAGCAAATGGAGAGCTCATGTTTTTTTAACCATTCTGTCAGCCTATATCTTTTGATTGGGGAGTTTAATCCACTCACATTCAATGATATTATTGTATACCCATTATTTACTTCTACCATTTTATTCTTTGGTTTTCATATGTCATATCTTATTTTAGACTGTCTGTTTACTCTTTTAGTTATTCTTTCTTCTATTCTCTCTTCTATACTATTCTCCAGGTCTCTCCTCTCCTGTCTTTTTCTTTCAGGCTTTAAGGCTTTAATATTTCCTGTAAAGGTGAATCACTTTTTATGAACTGTCTTTGTTTCTCTCTCTTTGTTTGTTTCTGTTTGTTTGTGAATACTTTATACTCATCTTAGTTGAAGGACAATGTTGCTGGATAAAGAAATCTCAGCTGGCAGTTTTTCTCTTCCAATAACCTAATTGTATCATATCACTGTCTTCTCACTTCCATTTCTCATGAGAAATCTGCCCTAAGTCATACTGGGCATCCTTTGTATGTGATGGTTTTCTTCTCCCTTGCTGCTCTCAGAATTTTCTCTTTATCTTTGATATTTGACACTCTGAGTAGCATTTGTCTTGGAGAAAATCTATTTGGATATATTCTGATTGGGGTATGCTGTGTTTCTTTGACATGTTTGTTCATTTCTTTCATGCGAGTTGGGAAATTTTCAGCTATTATTTCCTCAAGTACTCATTCTTCTCCTTTTCCCTTCTCTTCTCCTTCTGGAACTCCCAGGACACATATGTTTTTGTATTTCCTTTTGTCATTCAACAACCTGAGCCCCTGCTCATTTTTTCCCATTCTTTTCTCTCTTCAATTTTAGCTGTCCTGTCTTTGTTATCACCTATTTGTTCTTCTATCATTTCGAGTCTGCTGTTGTATGCCTCTACTGTGTTTTTTTATCTCATCTATCGTGTCTTTAATTTCCATGAACTCTGTTATTTTTCTACTCGATTTTAAATTCTTCTTTGTGCTGGCTAAATGTCTTCTTGAAGTCATTTATTTCATTAGCCATATTGTCTTTTAACTCATCAATTTGATTTTGGAAATTTGTGTGCATCTCATTAATTATTGTCTCAAATCCTATGTCTCTTCCAGGGCTTTTATATATTTCTTTCCTTGGGCCCTTTTCTTAGTATGGTTCAACATTTTTTGCTGATGTCTAGGCATCTGATTAGGATGGTGAGTTTACTCAAATGCTCAATTTCTTTCACAGGGATTTAGTGGTGGGTGGCTGTGTGTTACTGCTGCTCTTCGATTCTTGGTTCAATCTGGGTCTTTAGGATTGTCCCTGTTATGTGCTCAAAACTGGGCTCTGGACCCAGTAATGGGTTGCAGACCCGCTTCCTAGAGGGGAAGGGAGGTTATAATGGCCAGAACAAGCCTCTTACGTATTTACTTTTAATTTCCTCACTTGCACTTCCTTTGTCTGGCAGCAGGTTGTGCTCTTTGTCAGCCCTCTAATTTCAATGCCTGGTCGGACTGTGTTTGCTGCAACACAGACCAGGTCAATGATACAAGTTCCAGCCATGAGCCTAATAGCCTCGTATTTCGAACTTTCTTAGAGACAGTTCTCCAACCTTTGATGGCAGCCCCCTCCGTTTTCCCAGGTAGAAAATAGTTCCACTCCCCTCTGCATCTTCAACAAATCAGTCCCACTTAGCAGGGAGGAAGATTGAGAAGGTTGGATCTCTTTAGTCCCAAGCTGGCTCCCAAGGCAAATAATGGCCCGGCCCCACCAGGCCTGGAAGGGCTCATGGGACACAGCTGACCAAATTTGTGGGTCAAGAGCTCAGTCAGCCTTTGGCTGTGTACCTCTTTCTCCCCTTTCCGGGGGAGGTAACTTCCTGGGTCCCCCTTTGTCTGTAGCCACCAGCCCCAAAGCCTGAGAATTCAAAACAATTTTTAGTGTGTGGGAGGATGTCAGCAGTTGAAGCTGCTGCTTTTAACTCACAGTTTTGCCATTGTGATTTCTTTTCTTTTGTCCCTCTCTCTTCTGCACAGTGTCTGGCCCTCCCCCAATACCCTAAACTCTGGAAGATTTTTTTCTAGACCATTTCTGCCTGTTCTGTAGCTCTTTTTCTGGGAGAGAAGAGAGTCCTGTGTCTTTCTAGTATGCCATCTTCCTGGAAGTCCCATGATTCTTTCTTCTGCCTGTTCAGATTTGCTGTTGTGTACCTCCAGTGTGTTTAATCACTAGTATTATGTCTTTCATTGCATTTCTGTTACATTTCTTTTTATACTTTCAAATTCTTCTTTATGCACACACATTGTCTTCTTAATATGTTAGCTCTTTATTCATATTTTCCTTCATCTCCTTGATGAAGGAGTTTTGTTTGAACTTCTTTGATAAGTTGTTCCAAATTCTGAATTACCTTTGAGGTTTTACTTTATTCCCTAGAGAGAGCCATATCTTCCTGTTTCTTAATACATCTTGTAATTTTTTGCTTAAATCTAGGTATCCAATTATCTTCATGAGTTAACTCTGTAGTTTCTCCCTCTTGTCTAGAGATGTATTGTTGATTGGCTTTGTGTTAAGGCTCTTCTTTCACGCTTGGTCCAACTTATTTTTATCCTCTAGGATAGCCTGTGTTTAACTCTGTTTAGGTCTTCTTCATCTGGTTTTTGCTTTGGATATGCAGTATAATTTTTAGGATTGTACTTTTTTCACAATTGTTTCATTCCCAGGAGAAAGCTTCCTTTCTTCTATTCCTTCTCCAGGAAGCTTGATCTCTCCTGGGTTTTTGTTTTTTTGATTTTTGGGTTTTTTTTTGGTTGGTTGGTTGGTTTTTGTTTTTTTTGTTTTTTGTTTTGTTTTTTGTTTTTTTGTTTTTTTTGTGTGTTTTTTTTTTTTGGTTCAATTTTCTCCCCATCTCATATGATTTGTTTAAGTTGTCTCCCTCACTCATTGCCCTGTTTTCCTTATACTTTTCAGTTCTCAGACCTGTCCTGTCTTATAGCAGTTCAGTTAAACTTATACCTCCCCCCCTCCCCACCTTCTTAGTGTGTCTGTGAGGTTTTCCTGCCTCTAGTTTTTTCCCTGTTAGGGTATCCCATGCCAGGAAGCCAGATGATGTCAATCCAGAAAGGTAGGCCACCCCAGAAAAAAACACTTTGCATTTTGGTGGTCCAGCTAGCAGAAACTGGATTGAGTGGGGCACCGCATGTTAGCTATTCTTCTGCAGTCTCTCTTCTTCCCTTTGGGGATGCTTCTTTATATGCAGCATTCTTCAGTGGCCTTTGTCCTGTCCTGGGTATCTGTAGATTTGGATCCCTGTGCCTGGACATGCACTGAGTTCTAACTCACTGCTGTGAGCGGCTCTGTAGTCTGTGTCCATGGTGGGAGGGACCTAGGCCACTACCTCTAAATGACTCCTAAGCTGTATGCGATGGAGTGAGGGGGACAGGTATGGACCGGTGGAACCCGACAGAAATTTCCTACCTAATATTTCTCTTTTTCTTCGATTCAGTGCTTATGAAGTCCTGCAGTCTTTACCATCCACCCAAATTCTAAACAATTGGGATTTGTCCTTTTATTCACTGAATCTCTGGGAAGATTTTTTTCAGAGGATGTCTTACATCACCATGTTAATAAAATTACTCTCAGGTCTAATTTGATGAGCAACAGTAGAGAAAAAGGGGACCAATATTTGTAAGGCATTTGTATTACAACAATGTAGCAAAAATAAATATTGGACTATGAATTCCAAAAATAAATATTGGACTATGTTTGTAAACTGGTCTGTACCTGGGAGTGATTAAATTACAATTAGGACTTTGATTGGGCCACATCAGTAGGGTGTTGCGTCCCCACCACTTGGTGGGTGGGGACTCACAGATAAAAGGCATGAAAAAGGACAGAGTTGGAGGGTTTTTAATGTTGAAGTTTGATGTTGAAGTCTTAAGCTGGAGCCCTGGGAAAGCACACAGAGGAAAGAGAAGCAAGCCCCAGGAAGAGAGGAAACCTGAGCCCAGAGAGAAGCAAGCCCTGGGAAGAGAGGAACCCAGGAAGCCTGAGTCCTGGCAGATGTCAGCAGCCATTTGCTCCAACACATGGAAATAGACTTTGGTGAGGGAAGTAACCTATGCATTATGGCCTGGTAACTGTAAGCTCCCACCCCAAATAAATACCCTTTATAAAAGCCAACAGACTTCTGGTATTTTACATAAGCATCCCTTTGGCTGACTAACACAAACAAGAAATATGCTAAATACTTTGAATGTTATTTTATCTACATAGCAACCTTGGAAATGCATTATTTATCCCATTTTACTGATGAAGAACCAAAGAGAATTAAAAACCTTGCCCAACACTTCACTGCCAGTATATTGTGATATTGCATTCAAATAGAGTAAAAATAGTTGCACACTTGGGGTTTGAATCATGTCCCCCCCAAAAGGCCTGTTCATGTCCCAATCCCCAGTCCAGTATGTTTGGTCCCATTTGTAAATAGGAACTTTGAAAATGTTATTAAAGATGTGCCCAAACTGAATGAAGGTGGACCTTAATAAAATATGTCTGAAGTCCTTGTAACCAAAGGACACAAAAGAGAAGCCACAGGGAACAGCCAGAAGTCAAAAGTCAATGGAACCCAGAAGAGAAAGGAGAAGATGGCACCATGTACATTGTCATGGTACAGAAAAGCCAAGGCATCCCAGAGATTGCTGGCCAGCCAGGAAAAAAGTACCATCTCCCAGAGTAAGCAAGCCTTCTAGCCTCTGAAATCATAAACCAATAAATTTCTGCTGATAAACCAACCCATTATTTGTTTTTGCAGTTAGGAAATGGAAACAATACTTAACATGGATCTTTTATGTTCCTTTCTACTATTACTGTACTACTTTTTAGTTCACCTAATTTCTTCAATACAGAAACTGGTGGGGGTAGTGGCTGGAGATTTAAGTGTTTTCAGAACCATTATTATTTCTATTTTTGTTAAGATAATGTGGCAGAGATGGGTAGCTGGCCACTGAAGATTTGCATTCTCCTTCCATCATAGAAGTGTTACTGGTAAGCAGCTGCCCAGTCAGTGTTTACCTTTCTAGTCCCCTTGCAGCTACTTCTTGCCAAATGAATTTGAGCAGAATTAAGGCCCAAATTCCTTCTCCACATAATTTTCCACAATCTGCCAGCAGAAGAGAGAAGATTCAAAACCCTAGAGGTGAGGGAGCCATATGACGGAGAACCTGGCACACTGATTGGTCACATGAAAATCTGCCAGCTAATCAGAAACTCTGCTACTGGACATTTGGACATTAACTGAGCAAGAAATGAATCTCTATAGTAATAAGCCATGGAAGTTTAGGGGTTTATCTGTGCCTGCAGCTGAAAGTATTTTCATTAATCAGATGATAGCATGTGTAAATCAAAGCTATGAAGCAAATAAATTGCAAGGATAAAGAAAATGCATTTATTTGGATTTGTGACTTGGATTATATAATAACAAAGATTTGGCTTATAATGACCTATACTTACAGTAAAATAACAAACTGAACAGAAATAAAAAAGCACTTCTTACTTTGGATCTAAAAGTATTCATGCTGCTACACAGTGTCTCTGCATTCCAGGAGTTTGTCACTTAAAGCCTAAATCTTTTGAGTAATTATTCTTCTGTACTTAGCATTGTGGTCTCTTCGTTTGGCATTCTTTATGAATTCCAAAAATAGATATTGAATTATGTTTGTAAACTGGTTTGTTTCTCTGGGCATATTAGATTTTATTGAATTCATAGGTTTTGCTTAAACTTGATTAAATAATGATTGGGGCTCTGATTGGGCTATGTCAGTAAGATGTTCAGTTCCCTTGGTGGGTGGGGACTCAGAGAGAAACTGCACCTCAGGGAAGAGAGGTTGGAGTTTTGAGCTGGATCCCTGGGAAGTAAACACACAGGAGAAGAACACAGAGGAATAGAGACAACTCCACAGACACGGTGGAGGCACGGTCAAGCTGTTTGCTTGATAGTTTGCAGCTGAGCCCTGACAGAATTGAGCCCCAGGAGAGAAACAAGACTTAGCCCAGCCTGCTGATATTGGAAGAAGCTGGGACCACAGAGCCTTAAGGGGTAGAGGAAGCCTGAACCCTTGCAAATCTTGCCAGTCATCATGCTCCTACATGTGGCAACAGACTTTGGTGAGGGAAATGACTTACACTTTATGGCCTGGTAACTGTAAGCGTCTACCCCAAATAAATACCTTTTAATAAAAGGGAACAGATTTTTGGTATTTTGCATTAGCACCCCTTTGGCTATCTAATATATCAACCAAGATGAACTGCGTGGAGAAATTGAGATTCAAGCTGTTCTTCCATTGGATCTATTTTTTTCCCTCTGAATGATACTCAGAAGCAATTAGAACTCAATTTTAAAAGATTTAACAACTAGAAGCTTTAGATTATTAAATTACTACCCTTCAGTTTAGCAGTATCAAAAATAATCCCAAAACTTTCCTATTTTGGGACATATATGTTTGTCCTATTAGATCTAACTACACTGAGGGTTTCTTTATATATAAATAATGGCCTTTCAAGTTTGTTTTAATAATGCATTGTTTATTTAGAGGGGTTAGGTTCTTATGCAGTTTTTCTTCCAATGTTTTCTATCGTCTTTCGGCCCATAGCTACCTCCTCCCACCTCCACCCCCCTAAGCTTGTCTGGGTGGCATGGCAAAGGGATAGAGAGCCATCTTCTCCCATGTTTCTATGTACTGATACTCTTCCCAAGATCTCATTAACCACTGACACTAACATATGTAAGCACATTTCTTGGTATACCCAACAATAATTAATTCTGCTTTAGATGTTTTTTTCCCTCAAAAGTGGGCATAACTTAGGCTCATATTGGGGATCCCCATACCCAAATACATAAGACTATTTATCTAAATGAAAGTAAAGAGTTTCCTTAGATCAAGAGGGCAGAGTGAGATGTTTCAGGGCACTGTCCTCCCACAGAAGCTTTCAACAACCTGGAAGACACATCTTTCTAAAAGCTCCAGAAAATAGCTAAAGGATTCAGTAACAGAACAAGTATTGAATCAAGGAAAAGGATTCTTAAAAGCAGTAGGGGGAAGCGGATTTGGCCCAATGGATAGGGCGTCCGCCTACCACATGGGAGGTCCAGGTTTCAAACCCAGGGCCTCCTGACCTGTGTGGAGTTGGCCCATGCACAGTGCTGATGCGCGTGCAAGGAATGCCATGCCACGCAGGGGTGTCCCCGCGTAGGGGAGCCCTATGCACAAGGAGTGCGCCCCGTAAGGAGAACCGCCCAACGTGAAAGAAAGTGCAGCCTGCCTAAGAATGGCGCCACCCACACGGAGAGCTGATACAACAAGATGACGCAACAAAAAGAAACACAGATTCCTGTGCTGCTGACAACAGAAGTGGACAAAGAAACAAGACACAGCAAACAGACACAGAGAACAGACAACCGGGGGCGGAGAGGGGAGAGAAATAAATAAATAAATAAAAATCGTAAAAAAAAAAAAGGCAGTAGGATCTCATGGCACTCTGGCTTGCCCCTCCCTCATCCCCTCACCAGCTCAGCTTGGAGCTGGCCCATACTGCCTGTGTGGATTCCTGGTCCCTGTTCTAGAGGGAGCAGCACAATACATGTGTACATACAGGAGCATTTGTATCTGGCCCAATCTGTCTGGTGGTGGACTAAGGACTTGCTATCCCAGAATTTGCCCTGCATTTAAAAGGTGGCTTGTCAAGCACTCTTACTGAATGCTGTGGGAGAGCAGTCAAGTTGTGCTGCCTAGGGCAAGGGATTGCTGGCTGTAGGACATATAGTACAGTGCCATAGACCAGGATGAAACAGTTTCCTAGGTAAGAGGGGACATTCAGACCCATGTAATTGGGGGGAATTCATAGGGACACTTGTACATGTCCAAGACAAGATACATAAGCAGAAAGCATCAGGGCTATCTCTATACTTTGGCTTGGTGTTATTCTCCGAACTCAGTGTATGGAGAAGCCCTGAAAAAGAAAACTTTCACAGGTCAATCTGAAAAGACTGTGAAGACTGGAAAAGATGTTTTCTCCCCCCCCCCTTTTTTTTGGTTTGCTCCTGGCATTCAAAGAAAGCTCTGTCATAATACTAGCTAGATACAAGCTTAAGGAACTGATACCTCAGAGTCTAAATTCTAATGATAAAATGTTAAAATATCAAAATGTCTGGGTTTCAACAAAAGATTACAAAATATACAATAAAACAGGTAGTGATAGCCCAGGCAAAGGAGAAGATTAAAGCATTAGAAACCATCAATGATGAAAATCAGACCTGGGACATCCAAGACAACAAGCTGAAAAATAATGATCCTAACTATGCTCAAAGAGCTAAAGGAAAACATAGACAAAGAAATAAAGGATATCAGTAAAACAATAGATGAACACAAAGAGAATATCAATAGAAAGATGGAAATTGTGAAAGTAACCAAACAGAGTTGAAAACCACAGTAACAGAAATTTTAAAGCCCCTAGAGGGATTCAATAGTAGATTGGAAGTGGCAGAAGAAATAATCAGTGAAAAGAAAAGGTAAGACAGTGAAATCAATCAGTCTGAGGAGCAAAAAGAGGAAAAAATAAAATGTTAAAGAGTCAGGAGAACCTATGGGATACCATTAAGTTTACCAATATATACATGTAGGAGTCCCAGAGGAGAAGAAAAAGAAAGGGGCAGATAGTATTCAAAGAAACAATGGCTGAAAGCTTCCCAAATTTAATGAAAACATGAATATATACATCCAAGATGACCAACAAACTCCAAACAGGTTAAACACAAATATACCCACACTGTACCACGTTATAATCAAACTGTTGAATGCCAAAGATGAAGAAAGAATTCTGAAAGCTGAATGAGAGAAGCAACATTTCACACATAAGGGAGCCTCAATAAGATTAAGCACCAATTTCTCATCAGAAACCATGAAGACAAGAAGGCAGAGGGAAGATACAGTTAAAGTGCTAAAGGCAAAATATTGTCAACCAAGAATTCTGTACCTGGTAAAACTGTCTTCACATATGAGGGAGAAATTAAGACATCCCCAGACAAACTAAATTTAAGGGAATTCATTACCAATATATTGTCCACGCAAGAAATGCTAAAGGAATTCTTCAGGTTGAAAGGAAAGGACACAGGGCAATTGACTGAAACCACATGAAGAAATAAAGATCTCTGATAAAGATCATGATATGGGTAAATATAAATGAGTATTAATATATTTTTGTTAGTAACTCTACTTTTTACTTTCTACAGGGTCTAAAAGGCAAAGGCAATAAATGTAATGATAAATCAATGGTTTTGGACTTATACTATATAAACATGGCATTTGTGGCAAAAACTACAGAAAAGTGGGCGGGTAGGAGGTACATAGTTTATGTATGCTATTGAGCTTAAGTTGGTGTCAAAGCAAAGATTGGTATAGATTTAGTATCTTAAATTTAAGCCCCATGGTAACCACAAAGAAACAATCAGAAAATATGCATATTCATAGAGAAAAAAACAGATTACAGGTTACTAGTGGTGGGGGGCAGGGACAATGTGGAGTTAATGCAAAATAAGTATATGGTTTATGTTTAGGGTGAACGGGAAGTTATATTAATGGTTGGTGATGAGGATATTGCAACATTGTGAACGTGATTAATCCCATTGAACGGTATTCTTGGGAGGAGTTGGGATGGGAAGATTTATATTATATATATGTTACTACAATTTTTTAAAAAAGAAAAACTAAAGAGATAATGACAATTAAATGCAATACTGGATGAGATCTAGTAATGGAAGAGGAAAGGCTCAAGGGACATATTTGAGACATAAGAGAAAATTAGAATATAGAATGTAAGCTTTATATCAAAGTTAAATTTCTTGAACTTGACAACTGCACATCTAAGATGATTATATAAGTGAATGTCCTTTTTCATGGGAAATACACATGGAAGTATTATGTGTTCAAGGTGTATGATGTGTGAGACCTACTCTCAAATGTTCAGAAAATAGATGAATAGGTAAATAGAGTGATACCAAAGGTGATAAAATGTTGAAATGGGTGGATCTGGATGTCTGGGTTCGGGCAATGTTGGAGTGCTCTGTATAGAGTTTGCATGATTTTTGTAAGCTTGAAATTATTTCAAAATAAAAAGTTAAAAATAGATGAAAAGTATTTCCTGACATGCTAAAGGAATTCAGAGAAGGGGAAATTTGACTGATCTTCAGTACCCAGGTTTTGTTTCATGCAACTTACAAAACTTGAGCAAGACCTTCAGATGTGGAAAAGATTTGGTCAGTGAGGGGCCTGGGCTTTCTAGGCAGAGATAGACAGCGAGAGGAAAGGCACAGAGGGGAGCCAACATGCCATTTAGAAGAGAGGACAGAAGAGTCTGGCTGGTCCCATAGGCATGCAGAGGGGTGGGGGCGGGGGATGGGGAATCTTGAGAATGTAGGGAGGAGCCTGAGGGAATTTAACTGTGTCATCCAAGAAGAGTGGAGTTCCTTAAATGAGAGTGACAGCTGACATTGGTGAACTAGGAAGATTATCTAGCATTGAAGTGAAGGGTGAACTGCAGAGAGAAGAGACCACAGAGAGTGCGGCCAGCTTGAATATCATTGTAGTGATCTGGGTATTGGGGAAGTAGATAGCAACAGAAATTAATGTTTGAAGAGGAGACACATGTTTAGATCTCTCAGCCTTCTGAAGAGTCCAGAAACTAGCCAGCAGGTGGTTGGTGCAGTGCTGGTTTGAAATAGAAACGTGATTACCAGTGAAATAGAAACTTTATTGCTAGTGAGTTCCAAGTAAGAAAGATGAGTAGAGTGAAGGAAGCAAATAGAAAATCACAGTTTAAGGAGCCCAAAGAGAACCTCATCCTACTAATGTTCTTGTGTTTCCCAGCCTTGGGTAAAAGATCTGATAAACTGTTATCTTAAAGTTTGCAAAATTCAGCTAGGGTCTCCCCGGGCTGCTGCATGCTGTACATATAACTGCTTTCTTTTAGAGAAAATCTGACTCCCTGCTCTTGAAGTAGGTGGGGAGGGAAGCCACCTCCCAAAAGAACAACAAAAACTACATGGATTATGCTGAAGGCAGATATTGGTCACTTCCCACCCAAAATCCTAAACCCACCTCTAAATTAATGGAGACTTTTAGTGGCTACCAGTTAGGCTCATAATCGCCAAGTAAAGATACATGTTCTCTTCAGGAACTTCCTATCTATGTACACGATTTGTAAAGCAACTACTTCCAGATGTGTGACCCGCAGAAAGTTTCTCATTTTTCATATGGTTCAGGTTGTTCATCCATAAAACGAAGATAACAATAGCATCTACCTAATAAGGATGTGGGGAGGACTTAAGGAAATAATATATGCAAACATTTTACTCAGAGTTTGGCACAAAAGTTATTCACTACTGTAGAAAAATAAACCTAGCATGTGCCAGGCAGTGGGGCGCTTCCCATGGTTTGTCGCATTTAACCTCCCGCGAGTCCTAGCAAGTGGTTCACGATGATAAAGAAGTGCCAGCCGAATGGAAGGTCCGGGAGGGCAGGGGGCCCGCGGGGGCAGGGAGCGGGCGGGGCCCCGGGCGCGCGGCCGGGAGTCCGCGCCGCCGCGCGCGCTCAGCCCTGGCCGCCGCGCGCGCTCAGCCCTGGCCGCCGCGCGCGCTCAGCCCTGGCCGCCGCGCGCGCTCAGCCCTGGCCGCCGCGCGCGCTCAGCCCTGGCCGCCGCGCGCGCTCAGCCCTGGCCGCCGCGCGCGCTCAGCCCTGGCCGCCGCGCGCGCTCAGCCCTGGCCGCCGCGCGCGCTCAGCCCTGGCCGCCGGCTCCTCCCCGCCTGCCGGCACCACGATGAGGTCCAAGCGAGTGAACGTGCTGCTCGGCCTCCTCGTCTGTGTGCTCTTCAGCTTCTCCTGCTTCTGCATCTCCAGGATGACCCAAATCAGTAAGCAGCCGGTGGCCCCTCCCACCTCCGGCCTCGGGCCCGCTCAGCGAGAAGTGGGGCGGCTGGACCCAGGCGGCGATCGCCTGCTCTTTTTATTAGGATACTTTTTTTTTTTTTTGCCTTTTTAGAGAATAACTGCGGTGGGGCTTCGCCTATGTATCCCCCACGCCCTCGTCAGACCCGCGGGCGGTTAGGTCGTAACGGGCGCCGGCGTCCACGCCGGAGAGGCCTCGGCTCCCGCCGGGACGCGCGCCCCCTGCGGGCGGTGGCCCGAGGCTGCCTCCGCGGCCTTCCCGCGCCCCGAGGACGCCCTGCGCCTCTCTCCTCCGAAGGCGCAAGGGCGAAATTTGTGCCCGGCTTCCTTTTGGTTTTTCCTCCTCATCTTTTCAGGAACGTCTGAGTGTCTGACTTTTAAGAACTCCTCAAACAGAGCGAGCGTGCTTCCTCATTCGTGGGATAGAGGTTGTGTTGTCAGGTCCCACTTCAGGCTCCCTAAAGTAGTTTTACGAAGCCGAAACGGGGTCGGGAGAATGGAGAGGGACATGATGGACAATTGAGAGCACTGGTTTAGCGCCCACATTTTCTCAAATGGACCCTGCCACTTGAGTTGCCATTTTGAAACACACCCAAGGCTTTATTTTTGTCCATGGAGTTGCCAGCTTAACAAATAAAAATATAGGTTGCCCAGTTAAATTTGAATTTCGGACAATGAATAATTTTTTGGGTATTAAAAATATAGGACATTTATACTTTAAAAAAATTCATTGCTCTTTGAAATTTAAATTTTAACTGGGAAAACTGTATTTTATCTGGCAATTTTAATTGCCCGTAGGATACATTTAAGCATTCAAATAGTTGAATTTGTGAACTTAAGAATTCTGTAAATATATTAACCCAGACGTCCAAGACTGTCCTGAGGTTACTTTAAGCTTAATTTTCATTTTTCTTTGTAAACGTATTTATAACTCAGGATACACACTAAGTAATCTTGCTAGTAGTGTTGAGGTCCAAGTTTGGAAGTGGCTTCATGTTTTAGTACTCTAGCTAATACTAAAGTTTATAATGTACACAAAACATCTACATTCTATCCCACTTGTTTCAAAGATTAGAAAAGTATGTTCATTGATCTGATTTACAAAATTTCTACTAATCTTTAATCATTTTATATACTTGTCCTTTACTTCATTTTCTATAAGGAACATTATTCAACTGTGTATTAATTTTAGAATAACAAGTGAACACTATTAAAACAAAACAAAAAAAAGGGAAATGGACTTTGGCCCAGTGGTTAGGGCGTCCGTCTACCATATGGGAGGCCCGCGGTTCAAGCCCTGGGCCTCCTTGACCCGTGTGGAGCTGGCCCATGCACAGCACTGATGCGCGCAAGGAGTGCCCTGCCACGCAGGGGACCCCTGCGTAGGGGAGCCTCACGCGCAAGGAGTGCGCCCGTGAGGAAAGCCGCCCAGCGTGAAAAGAAAGAGCAGCCTGCCCAGGAATGGCGCTGCCCACACTTCCCGTGCGGCTGACGACAACAGAAGCGGACAAAGAAACAAGACGCAGCAAATAGACACAGAAAACAGACAACCAGGGGAGGGGGGGGAATTAAATAAATAAATCTTTAAAAAAAAAAAAAGGCTTCTCATAATTAAAAAGCAAAATGTGAACTTCTTAAATAGTAATTTTGGATGGTAATTTAGAATGTTAACCTCAAAAGTTTTAATACAGTTAATAAACTTAAAATGAAACTGTAAACTTTGAGATACATGCAGTCATTTTGGTGTGTTTTCTAGTTACGACTAGGAAAAAGTTTTGTTCCTCAAATAATTTCTATTCTTATAATCCATTTTTCAAGTCGAGAAAATGAGTTACTGTTCTTGACAATGAAACACTCTTAAAATGGCAGATAAGACAGTTTGTCATTTCCATGTCTTCTATTTATGCATTTTTGTGGAACCTAGCTCTAAAATAATTAGGAAATTAATTCTAGTAATATGAGATGCTCTTACATCAACAAAAGAAAACACAGACTACATTTAGTTATTGAAGTAGTAGTAAAGCACCAAGATGAATAGTTTCCATGTTTTTAACATTTGATCTATAGCTGTCACTCTTATCAGTGAAACTTTTGGAATATTTGTTATAATGATAGCCACAACCTACTGTTTTATTATTTCCCCCCATTAAAAATAATGTATTTATTTATTTTTATGAGTAACCTTTTTTCTTTCTGTACACTAATAATAGTAACAATTCATTCAATAATTGGTTCAACCCAACTTTTTTTTCCTGTTTTAGCCTGTATCCCCAACACCTGCAACAATGCCTGGTGCATAATAGGCATGCTAAATATTTGTTGAATGAATGAATGAATTTAACAAGTACCTGTTTAAATCATAGGCACTAGGTCCACAAAGCAAACGACCTTTCAAGGACCTTACATTTTGGTTAGGGAAAACAAGCAGTAAAAAATAAGTGATTAATTTATGTATGATGTCAGAGGGAAGAGAGCTATTTTAGATAGGGTGATTTGAGAATTCCCTTAAAAGGATATATTTGGGAAGATTACTAAATGAAGTGAGGAATCATTGCCTGTGAATATCTGGAGGAGGAGTTTTCCAGGCAAAGGGGAAAACAAGTGCAATGGCACTGAGGTGGAATCAACTTGATATGCTTGTGAAACATCAGGAAGCCAATGTGAACAGGAGGGTGGATGCCATAGTAAGGACACGGATTTTATTTTGTGTAAGAAAGGGTCTGGGTGGCAGACTTGGCCCAGTGGTTAGGGCGTCCGTCTACCACACGGGAGATCCGTGATTCAAATCCCGGGCCTCCTTGACCCGTGTGGACTGGCCCATGCGCAGTGCTGATGCGTGCAAGAGTGCCCTGCCACACAGGGGTGTCCCCACGCTGGGGAGCCCCACGTGCAAGGAGTGCGCCTCATAAGGAGAGCCACCCAGCACGAAAGAAAGTGCAGCCTTCCCAGGAGTAGCGCTGCACACACGGAGAGATGACACAACAAGATGCCACAACCAAAAGAAACACAGATTCCCGTGCCGCTGACAATAGAAGCAGACAAAGAAGATGCAGCAAATAGACACAGAGAACAGACAACTGGGGCGGGTGGGAGGGGTGGGGAGAGAAATAAATTAATAAAATAATTAAGTCTTAAAAAAAAAAAAGGGTCCTGTGCAGAGGAGCAGAGGAGGGCCTGGTCTCTCTCTCTCTCTCTCTCTCTCACACACACACACACACACACATTTAAATGATTGTTGGTTGTGGGCTGTGAAACAAAGAGAAGAATCTTGGAAGACTCCAAGAGGTTTTAGTTAAAATCAGGGTTTCTCAGCCTCTCCGCTATTGACATTTTGGGCTGGATAATTCTTTGTTGTCAGTGACTTTTCTCCATCATAGGACATTTAGCGTCCATTAGGTGTTTTTCCACTAGATGCCGATAGCATACTCCCACCCTCCACCCCTGAGTTTGGCAATCAAAAATGTCCAGATTGCCAAATGTCTCCATCAAAATCTCCCCTTGTTGAGTGACACTGGTTTAAAGTACTGGAGAAAGGAGTTTATTGAAATGATTAAGGCTGGTGGAGGAGGAGATTTTGGGGATAAAATCAATATTTTCAGTTAAGTATGAGGTGTCTATTAGACATCCCACTGAAAGTGTTAACTAGGCATTTGTATCTATGAGCCTGGGTCAGGGTTGGACGTAAAAATTTGAGAGCTGTCAGCATATAAATAGTATTTAAAGTCATGAGACTGGATGAGATCAACTAAGGAGTGTAGAAAGAGGAAAGTCTGAAGGTTTGAGCCCTGTGGATTGCTAATACTTCAAAGTCAAGGAAAAACTAGGTTAGTGAGAGAGAGCTCAGTCGAGAAAGTATTTCAAGGGTGTGAATAACATTGTCACATAATGCTAATAGGGATGGTAAATTCTCCAGGGCAGTAATAAAAATCTATTCCACCCCACAGTCCTTAAAATCATCAATTCACCTTAAAAATGAATTGCAGCAGCCACTTCATCCCAGTCAATGACAGGTGATAATTAGGTGACATTTAGTCAGTACATACCATTTTCTACCAGCAACGAGAGGTAGAGCAACACTGCATTCAAGCCGTGAAGGGCAGATAACCAATCCTAGATTCCTTTCTTTAAGTGTGTTTCCTTAAGAATCCAGCACTCCAGGAGCCCCTACTCATCTTTTGATTACCTTCCCTGGAGGAGCCAGCACTTACCTGCTGACAATAGTACACCCCCAATTGGGCTGCTACTGCTGTTGCCAATGCTGGAACATCTGTCACTCAGGCAGGGGAAGGCAGTTTGGCAGGGCACTACCAAATGCCATGTGGTGAAGTGAGATGGCAGGCGATGTTTGTGAGGATTCACCCTTCCTTCTTCCTCTTAAGGCTCCATGGTCCCAGCTTCTGATCTCAGCTGTAGCCTGGCATAAGGCTCGTCTCTCTCCCCAGGGCTTATTTCTTTCTGGACTTAGCAGCTCTGTTCTCTTCACAAGGTTAATTGTAGACTGTCAGGCTCATCTCTCTTCCCAGGGCCTCTCCCGTGTCTCATGAGCTGTCTCTTTCTCTGTGTTCTTTTTCTCTGTGTCTCTACTTCCGTGGGAGAGTCTGTTTTATCAGTCTGAGTCATATTCTAATGACATGGTTGAATCCAAGCCCTAATCTTAACATAGTTTAATCAGATGTCTCAGCTGAATACAACCAAAAGGTTATCACGCCCAGAGGAGCAGACCAGTTTACAAACAAAAATCTTTTTTGGAATTCATAAATCTCAAACTGCCTCAGATGATTTTAAATTTCACATGAAATAGGGTCAAAATTGCCAAGTGAAATTTGGGAAAAAACCAAAGCTGAAGGATTTCCACTGCCATATAAAGAGCTCTATTATATAATAAAAGTGCCATGATCAAGAGAGTGTATTCTTGGTGGGAGGATAGTGGTGTTGACTGAGGTAATGCAGGCAAAAGCACAGCTAGAATAGTTGTATATTCCTTTAAGAATGAATTTCTGACTCTTGCAGGATAGAAGGAGCCCCATGCAGTAAATTAATCAGCAAGTGGCCAATTGGTCTCCTTGAGAAAAGAACTATTTTGGAGTCTCAGTCTTAGTTTCTGTTGCTGAAAAGTTGGATGATCAGAGGCCTTGGTCAGTGAGTGTCTATATTGCAGGTTCTGTGTGTAGGTCTCTGCAACATGGCCATTCGGTGTGCTTGCTCTGCCATTTCTGGAGTGGTCATTGACAAGGCTGGCTGAGGTTAACTGGTTGAGTCACTTTGTCTACTTGCTTTTTCAGTGATCTTTAGAGATGCTTTCTTGTGAGCATTAACATGTGATACAAAGATTTTAACCCTTCAAGATCCCTCCCATATATCCATCCACATACTTCTTCACCAGATGTCCTGTGTCTGATTCTCCAGGCTTTCCTTTCAGGCCCCTGAGCACACAGCAGGCTATCTGCTACTGTCCATGGGTCCTTACATATCCTGAAATGAATGAACACATGCAGTGCTCGAAACTCTGCCCATTGGGAAGATTTTTCTTTCACTACTCTCTTTCAATAGGTCATGTTTCAGTGTGCCCGTGCTTTTGTAAAAATTGGCAACCTCATTCTAAAATTGATATGGAAATGTAAAGAGCTTCTGAAGAATAAGAGCAAGGTAGTAAGACTTGACCTAGTAGAATTGGAGATTGTAATAATTAAAACTGTGCTATTGGTATAGGGATAGACAGAATGACCAATAATAAGAGTGGTTATTACAAAGTAGTAAATAGTACTGAGAAAATTGCTTACATTTATGACAAATGAAAAAGGAAGGGGATTCTTATCTTACACTTAGAAAAATCATTACCGACATTATATGTAAGGTCAATTAATTTCAAAGACAATATTACAATATTTTGTGGGGACAATATGGAAAACTGGTTGTTTTTTTTTGAGGCACCGGGGATGATTGAACCTAGGACCTTGTACATGTGATGCAGGCACTCAACCACTGAGCTACACCCACTCTGAAAACTGGTTTTTTAACCTTGGGATAAAGAAAATTTCTTAAAATATAAGATATACAAATCATGAAGGAAGAGACTTTTAAATTCTATTTCATTAAATTCTTCAAAATTACCACTAAAAGAATGAAAACATAAGCCACAAATTGGTTGAAGATGTGTGCAAGACAAAGAACTAGTAATCAGAATGTATTAAAAATGGCTATGAATTAATATAAAAAAGACAAATAACCCAGTAGAAAAATGGCTAAAAAGAATGAAGATGAATTTAAAAAGTTGAAACATAAATGTTGAATAAACATATGAAAGACCTCATTAGCAATCAAGGAAATACAAATTTAAAATTACAGGATATTTTATACCGTTCTGATTTTTAAAATTAGGAAATCGGAAATATAATGAGTATATGTAACTACAGGAATTCACTCTTACTGTCCTAGGGGGATTATGTATATGGTCACTTTCGTTATGAAATTTGCATTTCCTAGGTCCTAGCAATTCCACCACTAGTCAGGGTTGAAATTTTATTGGTGTACAACCATACCAATGGTTTGTGGCCAAATTCTGTTTTCATTAACCAGTACTTATGCCATGCAGGTTGTCAAATATTTTAAATAACACCTCTATCACCAGTTATATCCTAGGGAAACTCTTGAACATGTTTACTGTTACTTTTGGTAACATTTCTTATAATAATTTGTTCATCAACGGTAGATGAGATAAATATTGTGGCATATTCAATATAGCGTTAAATTTTACAGCAATAAAAATGAAAGAACTACAGCTTGATTCATCTATATAGATGAATCTCAAAAACATAAATTGAGCAAAAGAAGCACTGTGGAAAATGCATACAGTTTTATTTTGTTTATAAAGGAGTTCAGTTTGAGGCCAATAAAATGTTCAGATCAAGGCATCATCAAGGTTATGACTTTCTTCCCAAAGACTGGCTGCCATGGATTTTGTCTCCTGTGCAAGGGCAGGGCACATGGTAGCTTCTGCTGGTCTTTCTCTTCTCTTCTTCTCTTCTGGGTTTCGTTGCTTTCAGCTTCTTGCTTATGTGGCTTTCTCTCTCTCTCTCCATTCTATTGATAAAGGACTCCAGTGATATGATTAAGACACATCCTCAATGAGGTGGGTCACATCTTAAGTGAAGTAGCCTCATCAAAAAGTCCTACTTACAATGGGCTTACATCCACAGGAATGGATTAAATTTAAGAACATGTTTTTTCTGGGGTACATACAGCTTCAAACCACCAAATAAATCAGCTCTCAGCAGTGGTAAAACTATAAAGAAAAACAGTAGCAATTAATAGGAAATTCAGGACCCTGGTTACCTTAGGATGGGGTAAGGAGGAAGGAGAATTTCATTTGGGAAGGATACAGATGGAATATCTAAGCCCAAGATAGTGGGGAGTTTGTGGATGTTGTATTATTCTTTACTGTTTTGTATACTTTTTGTAATTCGTGAAATATTTCACAATAAAACCTAAGGCATAGAAGGACCCCTCATAGGGAATTTAAAAGATGTGGCATGTAGTGTGATTTGCTTAGAGCAAAGCATGCCTGGAGAGGAGTAATCTAAAATATGTTTTACTTTTCTGGTTTCATCTTCTACTAACTGCTTCAGGGGGTACCAGGAATTGAACCTGGGACTTCGTACATGAGAAGCATGTGCTCAACCACTGAGCTATACCTGCTCCCCTGCTTCAGATATTTTTTCTTTGAAAACACCTTGTGTACAAATAATGAATAATATATTGGAAGTGTTCTGACAATACTTTAACTCCATACATTTTTTCTTTCTTTTTATCCCCCTGAATTACTTGCTTTCCCCTGAATATTCTGTACCATTATCTATTATTCTATGCATTCATTTTGTTGTTTCCTTAGTCTGGAATGCACTTCCCTGCCCTTTGCTCTGTGGCAAAATTCTATATATTCTTCAAGTTCTCCAATTCCCCTCTTCTCATTTCCCTCCTCCCTCCCCTACTCCTTAGTCCTTCTTAAGAATTAATCATTTCTATTTCCCTTTGCCTGTGATACTTTGAAAACAATTTCATTTTGATACTTATATTATAGTTAGTTGTTTAAATATATAATTATTTCCCCCCTCCTTTTGCGACCTGCTTGTCAATTGGTAGAGAGCAAGAACCTTACTTTATATTTATTAACCATAGTATAGTGAGTGGCAAATGGTAAGTATTAAATGGAAGGAGTGAATGTTTTAGCATGTTCCTCATTACTGCAGGCATTTAGTAAATGAAATCAAGGTCATGGCCATATTGTATAGAGCCTTCTTTGCCAAGATAAGTAGTTTGGACATTATTCAGTAAGCATTCAGGGAATGATTTAAAGTGTTTGAGCTGTGTTTCTGGAAGATTAATGGTGGATTAGAGGTAAGAGACCAATTAAAAGACAATTATAACAGTGCAGCTAGAGGCAATAGAGGCCTAACTATGGTAATGCCAAAGATAATAAAGACAAAACAAAAAAAATCACTGTAGCAGTGCTTCTCAAATTTTAATGTACATCCCAATCACTGGGAATCTTATTAAAATGCAGACTGTGATTACTAGGTCCAGAGTCCGGAGATACATTTCTAAGAAACCCACAGTTGATGCCCTAAGGGCTGTGCTGTCCAAAATGGTAGCTCTGAGCCATGTAGCTACCGAGCACTTGAAATGCAGCTAGTACCATTGAGGACCTGAATACTTAACTTTATTTAATTTTAAGTAATTTAGATTTTATAACAAAAGCAATGTAAAATATTTCTCCACTGAACAAAATTTTATAGTTTTGATAGGACTACATTTCATCGTAATGGTTAAATTCAGCACCTCAATTGAGGTGTGCTGTTAGTATGAAATACACACAGGATTACAAAAAAAATAAAATGCCCCATTAATTATTTTTATGTTGATTACATGTTACAGTAGTGGTGTTCTGGACATACTGGATTAAATAACAGGTATTATTTAAAATTACTTTCACACGTCTCTTTTTACTTTCTAAAATGTATCTTCTAGGAAATTGAAAATTACAAACATGGCTTGCATTTTATTTCTACTGAGAGCCTTGCTTGGATTCTTGCTGTGAGTAGCAAGAGTCACTGATATGTATGATCTCACCTGCAGACTTTTATAGGTGGATATCACATAGGCCCACTGCCCACGTGGACTGGTGTTTGTTTTCACAATTTCACCACAGTGATGCTTCTTTTACTCAAAACATCTAATGATTGTTTCTTTCAAACATTTGTAAAATGGTTTTATATCATTTCATCCTCACGAAAACCTGAGTTACTTTGCAAATAATATAAATATTTTAAATAGAATATTGATAAATTGCATTATCAGACAAGAATGTATAAGAAGCAGAACCAAGATTAGACATTGAATGCTTCAGCATTTCTGTGTAGTTGTTTATGTAAATACTGCTTCCTCTAGAGAAAACTCTTTTCTACCAAATTGATTCCTTGGGGGCTGAGCCACATTGTGGAAGCCCAGATATGTTGCATCACCCACGATATATCAACTCTGAACACATGATCCATTTTGCAAAGAGAATATCACCTAGGAAACCCTAAAAATATAGAGTTATACTGGTGAAATCATGTCCACCTCTAAAAATCAAAAGTATCCTCAAATAGTACTCACTATATGAGTATGCATGGTTTATCTAGGATACATGCAGTTCTTTGGCTTAAAGTATGATTCCATTTAAGAATCACTAAAATCATTCCAGACACTGACAGGTCCCTTAATTTATTAATTTATTTATTCAGCCTGTATTTGTGTAGGAGCTGAATGCCACTCACTATTTTAGGTATTGGGGGTTTAATAGTAAAGAAAATAAATTTCTTGCAGTTTTGAAACTTACATTCTAGAATTCTCTGGAGGAAAAACATAAAAACAGCAAACGTATAACAGACAGTAATAACATGGTAATAAGCCATTTGAAGAAAAAAATACAAGGAGGATAGTGTGAGAGAAAAGGGTGTGTATTTTTACATAGGATGGCAGGACAGGTATGTGCGAGAAGGTAATATTTTAACAGAGAATGGGATGAAATTAGGGAGCTACTAGCCACATTAGTCTCTGGGGGAGGAGCATTCCTTGCTGAGAAAGTTGTAAGACCCTGAGCCCTGTGGGGGAGTATTTGGTCTGTGTGAGGAATCAAAAGGAAGCCAGTGTGGCTGGAGCCAGGCTCCCTCAGAATGAGGTAGGAAGGGTAGGAAACGAGGACCAGATAATGTAGGGCTCTGTAGGTCATAGTGAGGATTGGGTGCTTTTTTCTAAGCCTAATGGAAAGTCATTGACGTGTTTGGAGTGGGAAAGTGGCATTACATTTTAACAAAGTGACCCAGGCCAGAGGGTGCTTTGTGTGCTTACTTTCTTTGGTCCACATCCTAGTATTAGATAGAATGAAAGTTCAGATTCATTGACAGATACCTACACAAGAAGGGTTTAGGGAAACGGACTTGGCTCAGTGGTTAGGGCGTCTGTCTACCACATGGGAGGTCTGCGGTTCAAACCCGGGGCCTCCTTGACCGGTGTGGAGCTGGCCCATGCGTAGTGCTGATGCACGCAAGGAGTGCCGCCCCACGCAGGGGTGACCCCGCGTAGGGGAGCCCCACACGCAAGGACTGCATCCGTAAGGAGAGCTGCCCAGCGCGAAAGAAAGTGCAGCCTGCCCAGGAATGGTGCTGCCCGCACTTCCCGTGCCACTGACGACAACAGAAGCAGACAAAGAAACAAGACGCAGCAAAAAGACACAGAGAACAGACAACTGGCGGGGCGGGGCGGGGGGGGGGATTAAAATAAATAAATAAATCTTAAAAAAAAAAAAAAGAAGGGTTTACATGAGTTAATGGGCTGATGTGGAGATTTTCCTCCGTAGCCTCATTGGAGTCTTTGGGTTTCTTCCCTTTTATTACTCTGCATCTCTAGGGCATTGTCTTCTCTGTATAATACCTGATGGGCCACCAGTATCTACATTCCACCAAGGGAAGGATAAAAAGAGGAAGGGAAACATACCACCACCCTCCCTGGACCCTTTAAGAGCTGGCACTAGAAGGTGCATGCAACAACTTCTACTCACATTGCACTGGATGAAAATCACATGACCCAATCAAAGGCAAGAGACTCTAAGAAATATAATCTCTAGTTAGGTTGCTGTGTACACAGCCAAAAATTCTAGTGCTATAAAAGAAGAAAACTGGTACTATGGGATAACTGCAATGCTAGAGCTTTTTAAGTGTAGAAGTTATGGTTAGGCAAGAATATTTTCCAATATTCTCTTAACTGTGGAAACTGCATGGAGAAGGAATGAAGGAAAAAGAGAAGGTTGAAGACAGAGGAATGATGAAAGAGAACAGTTGCCCCTCTATCTCTCTACTCTTTCTTTTTCTTTTTCTCATTTTTTAAATTCGAGACTTCAGGCTTACAGAAAATGCAGACTGTATCCCCAACCACACAGTTTTCCCTATTAACATTCACATTAGTGTGATACTTTTGTCACAGTTGATGAAACAATATCCATAGTTTATAATAGCATTCATTCTTTGTATTGTACAAAGATTTTTAAATAAAAATTTTAAAAAGTTTTAAAAATTTTATTCTGGAAACATACATGCAATGGAAAATTTCTCCTTTTAACTATCTTCAAATATAAAATTCAATGGTATTACCTTCATAGTGTTGTACTATCATCACCATTATCCATACCAAAATTTTTCCATGACCCCAAACAGAAACTCTGTAACAATAAGGTATTAACTCCTCATTCACTATCCCCACCCCAACCCCTGGGAACCTTTATTCTAGTTTCTGAGACTAAATTTGCATATTGTAGTTATTTCATATAAAGCAGACCATACAATATTTGTCCTTTTGTGTCTGGCTTATTTCAATCAACGAAGTGACTTCAACATTCATCAGTGTTGTAGTATGGGTCAGAACCTCACTCATTTTTTATAGATGAATAATATTCCACTGTGTGTATATACCATAATTTGTTTATCCACTCATCTGTTGATGAACACTTGGGTTGCTTCCATCTTTTGGTAATTGTGAATAATGCCACTACAAACATTGGTAAACAAATATCTGTTTGATTCCCTGCTCTCAATTCTTTTGGGAATATACCTAGAACTTGGATTGTGTTTTACATGCTAGTTCTATATTTACCTTTCTAAGGAACCATCAAACTGTTTCCACAGATGCTACACCATTTTACATTCCCACTACAAACAATATTCATTTCTACACATCCACTCCAAAACTTGTTTCCTTTTTCCTTTTTTTTTTTAAATAGTAGCCTTTCTAATGGGTACGAAATGGTATTTTATTGTGGTTGTGATTTACATTTCCCTAATGGCTAATGATGTTGAGCTCTTTGGCCAATCGTATATCTTGTTTGGAGAAATGTCTATTCAAGTCTTCAGTCCAATTTTAAATTGGGTTATTTGTCTTTTTATTGTTGAATTGTAGGATTGTTTTATGTATTCAGAATGTTAAAACTATAGTAGATATGTGGTTTGCAAATATTTTCTTCCATACTGTAGGTAGACTTTCACACTCCTCAAGAGGACATTTTTAGGGTGAACACCTGGAGGTTTTCCCACTGTCTCATTAGCTTTTCAGAATAAGGAGAGAGTTTTCTGGTTGGTGAGATTGCTCAGGCCCTACTTCTATAGGACCATATTTATAAGGAGCAGAATCACTTCCTTTGAAAGACATCTTGGGCCATCTCTGGCTCTTTCTCTTATACTCTCTGTTTTATGTACTCTCTGAAAAAAGGCCAGGGGTCACCCCTTTACTTCTTCCTCCCAACTAGTATTATATATGGCAAATTATCCCCTTTATAAGTGTCATGCCATCACTCTCCACTTTTTCTTTCAGTAATGTGGTGGTGGTAGGGGTAAGTTCAACTTGGGTTGGGAGCGAAGGACATCCCAGTACACTCTGCAAAGTACCCTTTATCAAAAAGTCCTGAATAAAGCTGATAGTCAGCTCCAGTTTGGGGCTGGTGTTACCTATGTCTATTCTTAACTAGTTAAAACTCAAGGGGAAGGGAGCCTATAACATCGGACTAGCACATTGTCTTAAGTTATCAATTAAAGTTATTTCTACCAATTGCCCTATAAGCTTCCTAGAGGCAGGAACTGACCATATCTTTTTTTCATTTTTGCATTTCCCCTGATGCAGAGTTCTTGGCAAATAAAAAGTAAAGTTTTCACTTGTTATTTTTTTCTGATTATAGAAGCAGTGAAACATTATTTTAGAAACAAAACAATACTGAAAAATAGAAAATAAAAATCACTAAATCCCACCAACCAGATTATATATTAACAAAATATTAACTTGTACATTAATAGTTTTTGCCATGTGTATATGTACTGTTTTTTCCTGAAAAAATGAAGTTATTTTATACATAATTTTGCCTTCACAAACAATTGCTTATACAACATTAAATATTCTTCATCAAGATGGTTCTTCATAGCTGCATTATAGTCCATTGGTAAGTGAATAAAGAGTAGTCTACTGATAAATAACAAATATTTATTAGGCACTTGTCAAAGCATTTCCATGTGCTTTGTCAAGTGGTTTACATCACGCCTTCACAACTCTTAGGCAGGTATTCTTATATATCCATTCACAGATGAAGGAACAGAAGCTAGTGGAAATTATTAAGTAGCTTACCTAAGGTCACACAAATACTAAATGACAAAACTGGCAATCAGTTATGTGCCATTTGAACCAGAGCCAGTAGCACTGTTAAAAGGTTATTCTTTCATTTATTTAGCAAATTTCCTGTTGTTGGGCCCTGGGTTTGTGTCCAGTTTTTTTTTCACAGTCATAAATAATACTGTCTATGTTGAACATCCTTTGAGCCATATCTTTGGACATATTCCTGGTCCTTTTCTTCAGATAAACTCTTAGAAGTGAAATTTTTGGGTCAATGGGGATTTTCCCTCTAATTATACATTTAATATATACACAAAATGGAAAATTTGGAAAACAGAGAAAAGTACAAAATAATTAAGCAAAAACCATTGATAATCCTATCTTCCAGATACTATTATTTTTTATATTTTATTGTTTATATTTCCAGTCTTTATGTATATAATATATTCACAATATGTGTATATAGCACTTATATATGTGTGCATTATATATAGGGCTATATGTATTATAGATATATAGTGCTATGTGTTTTACATTTTTGTTATACGTTATAGAAAATTGTATGATGCCATTGCTACATGTATAAACATGCATATATGTTTTCTTGCAGGTAATAAATTACTTAATTGTAAAAACCGTATTTTGGAGTTTAAGGCAAATATGCAACATTTAAAAAACAGAACTGATAAAAATCGCCAAGAGCTGATAAAAGCCTTGAATAAAATCAAGCATGAAATTACGGAGAGAGACATTCTATCAAGAAAACTAGGTTTGTGTTGTTTTTGTTTCATGTTTTGCTTTTGGAAATTTAGAATTTATGCCTTCTGATTTTAGGGCCATTTCTCCCCAATAAACATAACTAAATCAATACTGGTTCTATTGTAAGACATGCAAAAATCAGTTAAGAGACATCACTGATAGGCTTCCCCGTATCTCTACCTCAAAAATTATCGTTTTCTTTATCCCTGTGAATTTTACCACAGTCTGTAATTCATGCAATGGATACAGCCGGCCACCTGGCATTATGCCTGACGCTCCACTCCCCTTCCATACTGCCATGTCAGTCGACAGGCAATCTCATTGCTTCCACATCCTCTCTCTTTATATGTATCACAAATCTGTCTTATCATCGTCTCCACTAACCTAGTCAGATTACCTTCATGCCTAATCTGAATGACTACTAATATATTCCTGTTTTCTCTCTGTCACTAAATTTGTCCTTACCTTGCCTTGCTGCTTTTATAAGGTCCAAGAAGGCTACACTGTCTTGTAAATAAACCTTCAGTGGCTCCCTGTATTTCCAGGAGCCTCTTTGTCACCAAATCCTCCCCCTGCTTTGAACCCTTGCAACCAACAGATCAATTCTCTGTTACTATAGTCCTTTTCCAGATACCATATAAATGGAATCATATAGTGGATAACCATTTGGAACTATCTTCTTTCACTTAACGTAATGCATTTGAGATTCAGCCAAGTTGTTGAATGACCAACAATACTTCTGAGTAGTATTTCATTGTATGGATGTACAATGGATACAGTTTATTTACCCATTTACCAATTGGGGGACAATTGAGTTGCTTTCAATTCGGGGCAATTACAAATAATGTTGCAGTAAACATCGTGTCCAGATTTTTGAATGAAGAGAAGTTTTCATTTCTTTAGGATAAACACTTCGAGGTAGGATTGATGGGTCATATATATGTCAGGGGTATGTTTAGCTTTATAAAAAACAGCCAAATGTTTCCCAAGTTCCTGTACCATTTTGCATCCCTCCCAGAAATGTATGTGCATTCCTGTCCAATTTATTTTATCCATTTTAAAACTTTAACAATTTAAGTTTTAAATTGTGTTCCCCTAATGACTAACTATGCTGAACATTTTTATGTGCCATATATTTTTGTTGGTGAAATGTTTGTTCATATATTTTGCTAGATTTTTATTGAGTTGTTGGTATTTTGCTGTTGTTGAGTTTTTGAGAGTTCTGTATATATTTTGATACATAGTAGATGGATGAGTGATGTGGAAATATTGTCTTCCATTCTGTGACTTGTCATTTTCATTCTCTTTATGGAAATTTAAACTCAAGATAATTGAAACCTTAACTATATTTAGTCTTTAAATGCAAGAACACTACATGCCCCTCCATTTATTTACCTCTTCTTCAGTTTCTTTCATTAGTATTTTGTACTTTCTAGCATACAGATCCTGCACATACTTATTTTATATTTTCACCTAAGTATTTCATTTGGGGTTGGTTATTGTAAAACATACTACTTTTAAGATTTTTTTCAATGTTTGATTGGTCCTTGTTAGTATATTCAAATACAGTTGAATTTTTTATGTTTACCTTGTACCCTGCAACCTCACTAAATTTACTTATTAGCTCTAAGAGCTTTTATGCTGATTTCTTGGGACTTTCTACCTGGACAATCATATTATTTGTGAATAGGGAGAGTTTTATTTCTTCCTTTCCAATATGAATACATTTTATTTATTTTTACTTTATGTACTTATATTTTTACTTTATGTGCTTGCAAGATATACAGTAAAATATTGAGTCAGAGTGGTGAGAGAACTTTAATAGTTCTTAAAATTAAGGGGAAAATTGTAGTCTTCATGATTAAGTATAGTGTTAGCTGTAAGTTTTTTAAAAATGCCATTTATCATATTGAGAAAATTCAATTTTATTGCTAGTTTGATGAGACTTTTTATCATGTATGGATAATGAATTTTGTCAAATACCTTTTCTGTTTCCATTGGTAAGATCATTTGGGGTTTTTTGGTTCAGTCCGTTAACATAATGAATTCACATTGATTTTTTTTTTAATTGAGGTGGAATTCATATGACATAAAATTAACTATTTATGTGGCAAAATGATATAGATGGAATTTTATTCAGTCCTAAGAAGAAATGAAGTCCTGACACATGCAACAACATGGATGAAGCTTGAGGAGCTTATGTTGAGTGAATATGCCAGATACATAAAGACAAATATTGTATGCTGGTCACAGATAAGAACTAAGTATAGTTCTTAGGAAGTAGAGTCTGGAAGTAGGTTACCAGGAGATAGAATGGAAGTAGGGAATAGTAAGTGTATGCTTAATTTGTGCAAATTTATAATTCGGTTGATTGTAATGGTTTGGAAATGGACAGAGGTGATGGTAGCACAGAGACGTGAGTGTAACAGCACTCAAGTGTGAGTGTGAGAATGTGGTTGAAAGGGGGAGTTTTGGGTCATGTATGTTGCTAGAAGGAAAGTTAGAAGATAAAAATGAGGGACTGTATAACACAGTGAACCCTGTGATGGCCGAGGATTGTGGTTGATAATATACATATAAGAATGTTCTTTCAGGATCTATAACAAAGGTACATCACTAGTACAGGATGATGATATTGAGGTGAGATACAGGGGAAAATGTGCCTAAAACATACTTCTATGTGATATAAATGTATCTTTGTTGCCATAGGTAAGTTCTCTGCATAGAGGCCCACATAGTAGCCAACAAAATATTAAACTTCTCTCCTGGGAAAGTCCTGCTACTTTCTCAAATAGGATGGCAAAAAATTCTGAAATATATAAGAACTGTCTAATAAAAGACAACAAGCCAATAAGCCAAACCCTCAATCTTAATGCTTGTACTTATGAATCTTATTCCTGTGATAATGGAACTAAGCCTAATTAAAATTAATGCCTAAAAGTTAACCTCCTGATAACCTCCTTGTTGCTCAAATGGGCTCTCTTTCTAAGCCAAAGTCTGCAAATAAACTTACAAACTCCCCCCTGATGTGGAACATAACTCCCAGGGATGAGCTTCCTTGACACTGAGGGATTAATACTGAGCATTCATCAGCGATGTATTCAGAAAAAGTCCTTGACCAAAAGGGGGACATATCAAATAAAATAGAGATTTTATGTCTAAGAGATTTCAAAGTGAGTTGGGAGGTCATTCCAGATGTTACAGGTATACAAGTCTCAGGCAGGTTTCACAAACTGCCACATTAAACAAAAGTGCTTCCAGGGGCTCTAGGGACATCCAGACACCATTGACAAACCATAAAGCTTCACGAAATCAACACCCTCTCAGCAGGCCCATTTGGGAATATATGAAAATCTATGTCCCCACTGTAACATAGTTACACTCATTTATAATTCCCTTAATCATGATTCTTTTACTCCTTTTATTTGAACCTATAATTTTCAATGAACCTGTTAAGTATATTTCTCAGAGGCTTAAATCTTCAGATTGTTCATATGCTGGTTGAGTCCTGAAACCCTGCAGAGTTGTGGCCAACTCCCATTCTCTAGTTCTTCAGTCTTGTCCTGGAAAATTAACAAAATAAAGATGAAGGACTAGTCCCATCCCCAAAACAAGGAGTAACTTTGCAAGCAAAACAGTTCCTTTGCTCTGTCCTGTAATACCTATGTCCCTTCTCAGCCAGAAGCAGTCAGAGTGGGCATCATCCCATGTCCCTCAAAACTGAGGAATGAACAAAAGGGAGGAGTGTAACCACAGACCAAAGCAGATTTATTGTTATTGTAGTTATTATCTTGTATTAATGGAGTAACTTGTAACATTGATATATGAAAAACAAAACAAAACAAAAAAACTAAAAACCTACAATAAAAAAATTAACCATTTTAAAGTGACCAATTCAGTGGCATTTAGTGATGCTGTGCAACACCTTATTAATTCAAAAGTATTTCATTAAGTGAAAAGAAAACTTGCTTCCCAGTGTTCCTTGCCCCCAGCCCTGGTATCCATTGCTCTGTGTTCTGTCTCTTTGGATTTACCTATTCTGTATATTTCATATAAATAGAATCATACAATACATGGACTTTTGTCTAGCTTATTTCACTCAGCATAATGTTTTCAAGATTCATTCATGTAGCATGTATCAGTATTTCCTTTCTATGGTGGAATAATAATCTATTGTAAAGATACATCATAATTTATTTATCTGTTCTTTTATTGATGGATATTTGGGCTGTTTCCACCTTTTCACTACTATTAAAAATGCTGCTGTGAGCATTTGCGCGCATGTATTTGAGTACCTGTTGAGTACCTGTTTTCAGTTCTTTGGGGTACATAACTAGGAGTGGAATTGCTAGGTTATATGGTAATTCTGTGTTTAACATTTTTTTTTTTTTTTGGAGGTACCGGGGATTGAAACCAGGACCTCGTATGTGGGAAGCAGGCACTCAAACCAGTGAGCTATACCCGCTCCCCTGTGTTTAACTTTTTGAGAAAATTCCACAGTGGCTCATGCACTATACATTCCCACCAGGGAATGCATTAGGGTTACAATTAATCTACCTCCTTGCCAAAACTTGTTATTTCCCATTTTCTTGATAATAGCCATCCCAGTGGGTATGAGGTTTGATTTGCATTTTCCTGATGACTAATTTTCATTTTCCTAATGGCTAATGATGTTGAGCATCTTTTCATGTGCGTATTGGACATTTGAATATCTTCTTTGGAGAAATGTCTATTCAAGTCCTTTGCTTTGCCCATTTTTTATTCGGGTTGTTTGTTTTTTTGTGGTTTATTTGTAAGAGTTCTTTATATATTCTGGACATTAGGCCTTTACCAGATATATCATTTGCAAATATTTTCTCCCATTCTTTAGGCTGTCTTTCACTTTCTTAATAATGTCCTTTGATAAACAGTTTTAATTTTGATGAAGGTCAATTTAGCTATTTTTTCTTTTGTTGCTTTTGTTGATGGATTAAATTTTTTAAATTAGAGATGTTAACTTTTACAGAAAAGTCATGCAGAAAATACAGACTTTCCATATACCTGCCACTATTTTTTAACATTTTGCATTAGTGTGGCATCTTTGTTAAAGGTGAAGTTGGTACTAATAACTATAGGCTATGGTTTACATTAGGATTCACTGTTTGTGTTGTATACTTCTATGCTTGTTGCTGATTTTTATGCCATTGTATGTATGTGTATATATATATTATTAGAGAAGCTGTTAGGTTTAAAAAAAAATGATGTATAAAATTACAGAACTTACGTATCCCACCCTACTATTAACACCTTGCATTAGTGTGCCACATCTGTTAAAATTGATGTGAGAAAATTTTTATAATTGTGCTGTTTACTATAGTCTCTGGTTTACATTATTGCCATTTTATATATATGTATTTTTAAATTTTTATTTTAATAACATATATACACCCTAAAATTTCCCCCTCTAACCACATCCCAATATATAACTCAGTGGTGTTAACTTCATTAACAATGTTGTAAAAGCATCCGTTACAACTTTTCCATCATTCCAATAGAAATTCTGTACCCATTAAGCTTTAACTTTCCTTTCCCTAGCCTTCTCCAGCCCTGGTAACCTATATTCTAGTTTCTGACTCTAAGAATTTGCTCATTCCCAGTTTCATATCCGTGAGATCATGCAATATTTGCTCTTTTGTTCCTGGCTTATCTCACTCAACATGAGGTCTTTAAGGTTCATCCGTGTTGTCCAATGTATCAGAATCTCTCTCCTTTTCATGGCTATACAATATTTCATTATATGTGTATACCACACTTTGCTTTCCATTTTTCTGTTCATGGACACCTGGGCTGCCTTTATTTTGGGGGAATTATGAATAATGCCGCTACAAACATCAGTGTGAAAATATCTGTTCGAGTCCCTGCTTCCAATACTTTTTGGTAGATAACTGGTAGTGGGATTGCCAAGTCACATGGTAGTTCTATACTTAACTTTCTGAGAATAGTTGTTTTCCACAGGGGCTGCACCATTTAAAATTCCCACCAATGACAAATGAGTGTTCCTCTTTCTCCACATCCTCTTTAACACTTGTTATTTTTGTTTTTTCATTTCATGATGAAGTCTTTTTTAATACACAAAAGTTTTTAATTTTGATGAGGTCTCATTTATCTATTATTTGTTTTGCTGTTTATGCTTTTGGTATAGGGTCTAAGAACCTATTGCCTAACAAGTACCTGAAGATATTTCCCTACATTCTCTTTTAGGAGTTTTATAGTCCTGTTTCTTCTATTAGGTCTTGATCCATTTTGACCGATTTTAGAAGATGGTGTGTGTTAGGGTTCCCTCTTCATTCTTCTGCATATGGATATCCAGTTCACTCAACACCATTTGTTGAAGAGACTATTCTTTCCCAATTGGGTGGACTTGGCACTCTTGTCAAGAGTGTAGATGTCAGGGTCTATTTTTAAATTTTTTCTTTATTAGAGAAGTTGTGGGTTCTCTAGAACAATCATGCATAAACTACAGGATCCCAAATACAACCCTTCCACCACCACCTTGTATTGGTATGGAACAACTGTTATAATAAATTGTAGTGCATATTTATAATTGTACTATAAATTAAAATCCATGGTTTGACTTAGGGTACACTGTGTTGTGTAGTTCTGTGGATTTTTTTTTTAACTTTTATTCTGTTACCATATACATAATTTAACATTCTCCCTTTTAATCATATTCAGAGGTATATATTTCAGGGCTATTAATTATGTCCACAATGTTGTGCTACCATCACCACCATCCATTAACAAAACATTTTCATCATTGCAAATAGGAACCCTGCACATTTTAAGCCTTCCCATTGCTTATCCCCACTCCATCCCATGGTAACCTATATTCTAGATTCTTACTCTATGAATTTACTTAATCTAATTGTTTCAAATCAGTGATATCATGCAATATTGTGCTTTTGCGTCTGCTTCTTTCACTCAGCATGATGTCTTCCCAGGTATATCTATGTTGTTGCATGCATCAGAACTTCATTGCTTTTTATGGCTGAATAATATTCCATTGTATGTATATACCACATTTTATTTATCCACTAATCAGTTGCTGGATACTTGGGTTGCTTCCATCTTTTGACAATTGTGAATAATGCTACTATGAACATTGGTGTGAAATATCTTGTCAAGTCCCTGACTTCAGTTCTTTTTGAATATATACCTAGTAGTAGGATTCCTGGGTTGTAGTTAGTTCTGTAGCTAGCTTTCTGAGGAACCGTCAAACTGTCTTCCATAGCAGCTGCACCATTTTAGATTGTCACCAATAATTAATGAGTGCTTTAGTGTTCCTATTGCTCTGCATCCTCGCCAACACATTATTTTCTGTTTTTTGTTTTTTTAAAGCAGCGATTTTAATGTGTGTGAAATGGTATCTCATTATGGTTTTGATTTACATTTCCCTGATGGCTGATGGTGTTGAACATATTTTCATGTGCTTCCCAACCATTTATATCCTCTCTGGAGAGATGTCTATTCAAGCCATGTGCCCATTTTTTAAACTGGGGTTTTTGTCTTTTTGTTGTTAAGTTGAAGGATTGCTTTATATGTTTTTAATATTAATCCTTCATTGGGTATGTTGTTACCAAATATTTTTTCCCATTGGGTAGGTTGTCTTTTTATTTGCATATTAAAGTCCTTTGGTGAACAAACGTTCCCCATTTTGATGAACAAACGTTCCCCATTTTGATGAGGTCCCACTTATCTATTTTTTTCTTTTGTTGCTTGTGCTTTGGTATAAAGTCTAAGGAACCATTGCTTAACACAAGGTCCTCAAGATGTTTCCCTATATTTTCTGCTAGGAGTTTGATAGTTATAGCTCTTATATTTTGGCCTTTGATCCATTTTGAATTGATTTTAGTATATTGTTAGAGGTTTGCAATAATTAACAAGCTGTAGCTCAGTTCTCCCTGATATGCACTGGGGAAAGGCAAGCCCCCTCCCCTGTTAGCCTTTGTGTCTGATGGCACAGCACTTCCCCAAAAGGATCTTTTGCACCATTACTTTGCTGCATTGCTTATTAGCACTAGGAGCTTTGTTGTGGATTTTTCAGGATTTTCTATTTTATAGAATCACAACATCTGCAAACAGGGAAAGTTTTCCTTCTTAGTTTCACAAGTGATGCCTTTATTTTTTTTTCTTGCCTATTTGTTCTGACAAGAACTTCCATTACAATGTTGATTAACAGTGGTATCCAGGTTTGAGTCTTTTGTTGACCTCAGAAAATTATGTTTTTAAGCTAACCCATTCCTGTGCATGTAAATCAATTTTATGTAGGACCTTTAGGTTAGATTCAGTAAAGGGCCATTGATTAGATTGTGGAACCCAGGATGGGTTCTAATCCTTTTACTGGAATCCTTTATAAATGGAGTGGAGAGCAAAGAAAGAGAACCACCATTTTACACTGCCCTGTGAGACTGGATTCCAGGATTGCCTGCAGGCACAGAAAGACAGAGAAACCCCCAGAGGCCAAGCAGCTGAAGATGAAGCAATGAGGAGAGCGGAGAGATGAGCCCTAGGCCTGATGTGCACAGCTGAGTTCAGGGAGAAATTGAGCCTGAAGAAGGCAGGGAAGAGGCTGCCATTTTACCTTGCCATGTTACTGCCAGCAACTGACCTTGATGTCTTGATATGGACATTTTCACAGTCTCAAAACTGTAAGATTTTACCCTAATAAATTTCCATTAAAGAGCCAACTCATTTCTGGTATTTTGCATTGGCAGCCCTTAGTAAACTAAAATAAGTGGTGATAGTGGACATCCTTGTCTTGTTTCTAATCTTTAAGGAAAGCTTTCAGTCTTTCACCGTTAAAAAGGGTGTTAGCTGTCCACTTTTCATATGTGCTCTCTATAATATTGAGCAAGTTTCCTTCTACTCCTAGTGTTCTAAGTGTTTTTATCAAGAAAGGGTCCTATGCCTTGTCTGCATCAATTGAGATGATCATGTGCTATTTTTCCTTCATTCTGTTAATTTAGTATATTACATTAATTGCTAGTCTTATGTTGAACTAACCTTGCATACCAGGGATAAATCCCTCTTGATCATGGTGTTTAATTCTTTTAATATGCTGTTCTACTTGGTTTGCTAGTATTTTGTTGAGCATTTTTACATCTATATTCATAAGAGATATTGTTCTGTAGTTTTCTCTTCTCGTGGTCTCTTTATCTGGCTCCAGTATGACAGTGATAAGTTAGGGAGCACTCTGTTTTCTTCAGTTTTTTGGAAGAGTTTGAGCAGAATTGGAGTTACGTATTCTTGGAATGTTTGGTTGCATTCCCCTGTGAAACCATCTGGTCCCGGGCTTTTCTTTGGGGTTTTTGTATCAACTCAATTTCTTTACTAGTAATAATTTATTGAGATCCTCCATTTCTTCTTCAGTCAATGGAGGGTGGTTTGTTTCTAAGAATGTTTTACTGATCTTTTCAAAGAATCAACTTTTGACTTAGTTGATTTCATTTATCTCCAATCTAATATTTGTTATTTCCTTCCTTCTGCTTGCTTTGGGTTTTGTTTGCTCTTCTTTACCTAGTTCTTCAAGTTTTAAGGTTAGATTTTATTTGAAGTCTTTCTTCATTTTTAATTTAAACATTTAAAGCTATAACTTTTCCTCTCAGCACTGCCTTTGTTGCAGCTTATAAGTTTAGGTATGTTGTATTTTCATTTTCACTTGACTTAAGATATTTCCTAAATTTATTTCTAATTTCCTCTTTAACCCACTGGCTGTTTAAGAGTATGTTGTTTAATTTCCAAGAATTTGTGAATTTTCCACTTCTCCCTCTGTTATTGATTTCCAGTTTAAGTCCATTGTGGTCGAAAAATATACTTCAGTATTTTTTAATTTATTGAGACTTATTTTGTGACTCAATGTGTGATCTACCCAGGAGAATTATTCATCTACATTCAAGAAGTTTGTGTATTCTGTTTTTGTTGGGTGCGGTGTTCTTTATCTGTTAGGTCTAGCTGGCTTAGTGTGACATTCAAGTCCTTTACTTACTTATTGATCTTCTGTTTAAATGTTCTTTCCATTAAAGAAGAGTGGTGTGATAGTCTCCTAATATTAATGTAGAATCATCAATTTCTCCCTTCAAATCTGTCAGTATTTTCTTCACATATTTTGTTGCTCCTCTATTAAGTGCATATATATTTACAATAATTACATCTTCCAGCTACTTGTCCCCTTTTTCAGTATGTAATAACCACATTTGTCCCTTATAACTGTTTTTGACTTAAAGTATATCTTTTTCCAGTATTAGAGTAGATACCCTGGCTCTCTTTTGGTTAATACTTGCTTGGTATATTTTTTCCATCCTTTCATCCTCAATCTACTTGTATCTCTGACTTTAAGGTGTGTTCCTTGCAGACAGCATATGGTTGGATCATGTGTTTTTATCCATTTTTCCATTCTCTGACTTTTGACTGGAGAGTTTAACCCATTTACATTTAAAGTCACTACTGGTAACAAAAGACTTTCTTCTGCCATTCTGCTATTTAGACTTTGCAAGTCTGGTATCTTTTTATGATGTTAGCTTTGGGGTTTTTGTACATGGCCTTTATCATATTGAGGAAGTTTCCTTCTATTTCTACTATTCTAAGTATTTTTATCAAGAAGTGGTGCTGGATTTTGTCACATACCTTTTCTGTATCAATAGTGTTCTCCCTTTGTTTTGTTAATGCAATTGATTGCATTAATTGGTTTTCTTATGTTGAACCACCCTTATATATGTAGAATAAAACTCACTAGTTCATAGTGCATACTTCTTTTAATGTGCTGTTGGATTCAGTTTGCTAGTATTTTATTGAGGATTTTTACGTCTCTATTCAAATATTGGTCTGCAGTTTTGTTTTCTTATGGATCTTTATTTAGCTTTCATGTGCAGTGATGTTGGTCTCAATGAGTTAAGGAGTATTCCCTCCTTTTCAATGTTTTGAAAAAATTTGAACAGAATTGGGGTTAATTCTTCTTGGAATGTTTGCTGGCATTCACATGTGAAGCCAATGTGAATTTATCTGTTTCCTCTTGGATGAGTTTTGGTAGTTGTGCCTTTCAAGTTATTGTCCCATTTCATCTAAGTTGTTAAAATTATGTGAGGAGAATTATTTATAAAATTACATTTTAACCTTTTAACGTCTATGAAATCAGAAGTGCTACCTCTTGTTTTTATTTATTGGTAATTTGTGTCATTATTTTCCTTGGTTAATCTGGCTAGGTTGTATCAATTTTGTTAAATTTTCTCCCAAGAAGCAGCTTTTGATTTCAATTATTTTCTGCATTATTTTTGTTTTAAATTTTATGGATTTATGCTCTTATTTCTATTTCTTTATTCTTGTTTGTTTTCGGTTTAATTTACTCTTTTTTCTAATTTTTAAAGTGGAAGCTTAAATTATTTACTAGAAATCTTTCTTTATATTAAAAATTTCCCTTTAAGAAACTTCGTTTGCCTCCCACAAATATTTTCATGGTTTTTTTTTTTATTGTCATTAGGTTCAAAATATTGTCTAACTTTCCTTGAAACTTCCTCTTTGACTCAAAGATTATTTAGTAGTATGTTGTTTAATTTCCAAATATTTGGAGGGGGTAGGAGTTTCCAGGTATATTTCTGTTATTTCTAGCATAATTCCACTATGTTCAGAGAATACAGTTTGATGAATTTTAATTCTTTAAAATTCAGTAAGGTTTTGTAACCCAAAATGTGGTTTATCTTGGTGACTGTTCCATGGGCACTTGTAAAGCTTTCGTATACTACCTCATCCCTGACGGCATTCAGGTCAGCCTCAACTCACTAGGAGTTTTATAGAAGACAGAATTACTTTTGACTTCATCCTGCAGGCCAAGATGAATTCTGAACAATCACTAATACATTCAGTTATATCTGAATTAATACTTCAAGTGAAGTGGAAAGAAAGTTAAGGATAAAGTGACCCAGCTTTCTAAAGTAGACTCTGATATGCTCAGCTTTTGGGTCCTGGACACTGTGAGGTGTGGTTGAGATCAATATTGCAGATTGGCTTCATCCTGCTGCTTGGAGTTAGGTTCATAATTGCCTTAATTAAATGATATAGGAGGCGAATTGAGTGGATTTGGTCCCATCTCCTGTTGGTCAGATTAATCATAACTGTCAGTGGGGTGGTATACATATGGAAAACTTGAGCAGAAGCCAAAACGATGTAGAAGCTAGGGGTGGCTTTTTTGAGAGACAATTTTCATGATTTGCTTATGTTTCTGCATATCTTGGGAGGGGAGGCACTCTGATTTTTGTTCTGGACTGTCTTCTTTCAAATATATTTGTGTAGCAAATAACCTTGAAAGACAGAGATACCATTTCTGTCTGGTACAAATTTGTTTGCAGCTTATTGTAAAAGATTTGGATTCTATAAGCTCTGGGTTCATCAGTTGTAATGCAAACGCACTGCATGTACAACTTCCACATGGGCCCTTCTGCCTTGCTCCTGTGGGATCTGGAGCTCAAGGAGAACCAAACCAAGCATGAAGATCCCATTACTTTCTGTGCTATAAAAAGTCCTTTGTCTCTGACGCAGGAGTCTCATGTCTTCTGGCAGCATCCATAAAACTCTTGAAGTCTTCACTTGTCAGCTTGCAAGTAGAGTTAAATCCTAGACTCCCCACAGTTCTTGACATTAGTAGGTTTTCTGGCCTTACATATTATATACATTCCAGCATTTCCACTTCCTTCAGCCTCTTTATTTCTTCCACTCCCATTGACAAGACAACTCAAATATTGCTATATCACTGAGTATTGGCTAATGCTTTTTCTAAGTTTCTAAAAGCCACCCTAGTAGTGAGTGTATCCCATAACCTGGAGCAAATTCTCCCGTTGTCAATGAATTTGGCTCATATAGTCTTTCATCCAAGCCTTTTTCAAGAAACCTTAGAATCTAATCTTAGGGATACAACCCTGGCTTTTGCCAGTACATTCTAGCCTAGTCTTGCAACCATTTGGGTATATAGTCTGTTTTCTCCCTTATCAGACCCAGCACTTCCTTAGCCGGATTGTTCTGGGATTTCACTCTGGTTATTTGTCTGGCATTCACGAGAGGTAGTGAGATGCAGCTCCTCATGGAGTCCTCTACTGTAGCAGCAAGTTCTTTCCAGAAAAGGGTAGGCCATTTTGCACATTCAATGATTAAGGTGGTCTACAAAGCCAGCATCTCTGCTGTAACTGTCTACATGTCCCCATCTCATGTTTTAGAATCCATGGTTTTAATAACCAGGATCCCTGATATTAGCATAGCAAGGCTGCTTTGACTAAGCATTCAAACTCTCTGAAGCTCTGTGAATATAGTAATTAAATCCTGCCTGCTATTTAGCCGTGTCTACTCTTCCATTGCAGGAGATATGGGCCTCTTTGTACATTACCCAAGAGTGTCTAACTCTAATATTTACTCAATTTCTAATACTCAGACTGCCATTATCTCTAAGCAGGTTGGCAGGCCACAAAACTACCCTCACTTTTGACACTAATTGTAAGCTCAGAGGGTCTCCCAGACCACCCTCTGGCTCAATAAATCCATTAGAAGGACACACAAAACTCTCTGAAAGCTGTTGTACTTGCAGTTACAGATTATTACAATGAAAGGATATTGACTGAAATCAGCCAAGAGAAGAGATCCATGGGACAGAGTCCAGGAGAGTTCCAAATGCAGAGCTTCCAATTGTCCTATGCCACTGGAATAATGGAGAGTGATAACTCCTCTCACTAACCGAGTGCGACAATATGCATAGAATATTGGCAGTCAGAGAAGCTCATGCTCACATGGCTGACCTTTCTATCTAGTCTCTCCAGAGGTTGAGCTGATACTGTGCCACCCATGGGCCCCACCATAAATCACCTTGTTAGACTGCCTGGCCTGGCCAAGCCTCCAGGTAAGCAAAGACACTTTTATCAGGCAGGACATTCAAAGGCATAGAAATTACCTCCCAGGACCCAGGTAAAGGCCAGACTTCTCTTTGGGCAAGGTTAAATTCTTTACTACACACCAGCCAGGTCACTGTCTTTGTAGTCTTTGTTCTCCCAGTATCTTTTAAATGCCTAAATCAGCACACTTGCCACAGCTTTTCCCTATGCTAGTCCATTTTCTCAGGATGCTATCAGTGAAATCTTTAGCAATTGAGATATCACCTTATGCCAAGGACTATAAGGATTATCTGTGCCTCACCTGTGATTTGAGATGATTTTTCCTTTGCCCACCAGGCGGTAAATGAATCAGTCCCAAATTCCCTGATATAAAATAATTAGAATAAGCAAAATCATAAAGTCAGACTCTAGAATATAAATTACCAGGCAATGGGGTGGGGGTAGGGAATAAGAAATTAAGGCTTAAATTGTACAGAGTTTCCATTTGGGATGATGGAATAGTGTTGGTAATGAATAGCGGTGATGGTAGCACAACATTGTGAACCTAATTAACAGTACCAAATTATGTATTTGAAGGTAATTAAAAGGGGAAATTTTAGGTTGTTTATATGTTATAAGAATAAAATCTAAAATAAAAAGAAATCCATGGAACTGAACAACACACACAGTGAACCCTAAGTTAAACCATATAGCTAATAGCATAATTATAAAAATGTGCTCTCATCAGTTGTAACAAATGTTCCACACGAATGCAAGGTGTTAATAATAGGATGAGATGGGAATCCTGTATTTTATACATGATTATTCTATAAACCTACAACTTCTCTAATTAAAAAAAAATGAATGGAAAAAACCTACTAAGTAGGATAAAGTAGCACTGGAAAAGATATCACTGATCAGAATCATACAGCCATACTTAATTTATATCCTGCAATACTTTTCCATAAATCACATTATATATCTTTATTACATCATACTCTTCCTTATGTAATCTGCAGTCCCAAGTAATCTGAAGAACATAGCCAAAGTTCCAGTATTAATTTTTTTATGACTGATTCTTATTCATATATTCTCCCCTTTAAAAACAACTGATTTAGAGTATTGAAATGTCATCATAATGTCCCTAAAGCAGATAAATGCTGGTAAACCCTCTACTGCCATACTAATATAAACCAGGAAAATAGATTTACCAGAGCACAATAATTGCTACTTTGAAGAGAAAATAGAGAAAAACATATGTATTTGAAGAAATTTGCATGCCTCCATGAGATAACTTCAAAGCACTTGCAAAATAATCAAACAGCATTTTCAAATTAATGGTAAAAATAGAGTCATTAAATGTTGAGAGCTACAAAACAAAATTATAAAGATACAAACCTTAGTGAAGTGATATTAATCAAAGTAGCAGAGCAGACCAGTAATAACATGTTTTGTTATACTTGCCACATTACGAACTGGTGGTTATATTAGCCTCTGGTTTGTGTAGCTCATCATCCTAGGCTTAAATTAAATATTCTTTTTTTTTTTAAGATTATTTATTTCTCCCCACCCCCTTGTTGTTTGCACTAGCTGTGTCTGTTCCTCTTCCTTGGTTCTTTAAGAGGCACAAGGAACTGAACCTGGGACCTCCAATGTGGGAAGGAGGCACCTAATCACTTGAGCCACCTCCACTCCCTGCTTTGTTGTGTCTCTTATGTTTTTCTTCTTGTGTCTCTTGTTGTGTCATCTTGTTGCATCAGTTCACTGTGCCTGCCTGTCTGGTCAGATTGCTGTCTTTGTCTTACTTTAGGAGACACTGGGAACCTCTGTTCCCTACTTTGTTGTGTCTCTTATTATGTATTTTCTTCTTGTGTCTCTTATTGCATCACCTTGCTGTACCTTCTTGTCACACCAGCTCATGGTCTTCTTTAGAAGGCACTGGGAACTGAACCAGGGACCTCACATGTGGTAGACATGAGCTCAATTGCTTTAGCCATATTCACTTCCCTAAATATTCCTTTTTAAAATAAAGATGAATCAGTAATTTTGAGCTATATTTTGTAGCTTATGTCTTTTATAATCTAAATTGAATGATAGTACTTCTTTTATATTGAATATTAAATTACTCTTTGAATTAATTTATTAACCCTCACTTAGATTTTGTAGAGTCAATTTTATTGTAAAAGTTAATATGGAAAGGCAAAGAAACTATAATAGGTAAAACGATTTTGAAAAAGAATAATAAAGTTGGAAGAATGAGTGCCCAGTTTTAAGCCATACTATATGGACACAATAAGACACTGTAGTATTGGAAAAGGATTAGAAATATAAATCAGTGGAAGATAATAGAGAATCTAGAACTACACCTGCACAAGTATGGGTAACTGATTTGTACAAAGGAGGAAAAGCAATGCAATGGAAAAAGGATGTCGTTTCAGCAGCAATGTTGGAACAACTGGACATTCAGAGGCAAAGAAAATGAACCCCAACTTAAACCTCACACTAGTATATTAAATTAACTCAAAATGGATTATGATATTGAATGTAAAAGTCAAGACTATAATACTTTTCTAAGAAAACATGGGAGAAAATTTCATGCCTTAATGTAGATGAGGAATTCTTAGACTCGACACCAAAATCACAATTGTGTAGAAAGGTTTTCCTATTTTCATTAACCTCAGGAGGATTTTTTATTTCATATCTTCTATTCTGATTGACTAAACAAATTTGAACTCAAAGTTTTAGCGTATAAGTCAAACATCATGATTTTGCTATAGGGAAAAATGTGTTTTGCTCAGATGCTCCATGTTTCCAAATTCATTCTATTCCGTTCTCTTTAGAAATGTTTGGTTTCCAGAGAGCCCATGTAGATGACTGTCAACTGTCCTGATTTCTGGACAGATTCTACTGCAGGTTTCATCTTCTGTTATCCATGGTTCCTCTCCTTGTGCCACCTTGGAGAACGTATTTGGTTTGCTAGCCTTCTCCCATGGATAGCAGGTTGCGAGAGCTCTCCAACATGAAGTCCTGGTACAGGTTCTAAGCAGGGACCAGAAGTTGCTCCTCCTCCCAGGTGAACGCCGTAGCCACATCTTCAGTGTCAGCAGTTCCTGGGCCTTGATCGTTTTCTTCTGTGGTCAGGAAATAGCGAGTAACATGAATTCTTCTTTTGTCTCTTCTGCATCGGTCATGAGTTCTGATGGTTAGAAATCTTGGTGGTCAATTAAACTTGTCGCTAGAGATAATGTCTTTGAAGTGATGGAACAACCTGCTACTTCCTTGACTTGATCATGGGAGCCGGAACCTGTGGGACTGATGTGATTTTTTCCAGATGCCACGGCAACATCCTTAGCCCATTACTTTCCTGAACCTTTTAATTCTCACTTTAAAAATAATAATAATATTAGAGGGGGAAAAATCCCTATGATAGCAAACTAAAAAGCCCCTCCTCCTTTTTTCTTCCTTTCAGTTGAGAAGAAAGTGGATACACTGATTATAAATGAAACAGTATCTAATAGATTTGAAGAATTCAAGTCTTTTTTCCCTCATCTAAGGAAAGCAGGCAAAATTTATCCTGATATAGTCATTGGCAAAGGGAAAACAGGAGGTAAGAAAACTTGGAATTGGAAAATGTAATACAGCTATTTTTATATTGGGGGATATGCCTTGAAGTTTAAATATGCCTTGAAGTTTAGAAATATTCCTCTAATATGACTCACTTTGAAATATAAACCACTTACCTATCTGGCATTTATGTGGACTAGAAATCAGTAGACTGTCTGCCAGAAAGTAATAGTTCAATAAATATTTGGTGATTTGAATTCAAGTTTAATATAGATGCTTTGAAAATAAGTCAGTATAAATCAAACATATTAAGCATTTACTAAGTGATTTTCAACTCTTTTTCTCCCTTGGTTTGATAAATCTATTCCTATCTGATTATCACCTGTTTCCTTGGTCACCAAAAGCCAAGGCTACCATAGCTCTACAGAAGAGGTGATATATGAGATGTCTTGAAGATTGAGTTAAAGTTTGCAGGTTTACAAGAGGAAAAAAACGTTTTAGCTAGAAGGGTTATATTAGACCAAGTCTTCAGAGTGCCTGCCATTCCCACAAACCTCATTTCTTCTAATGGGTGAATCACTCGAGGCAGGGCACTGGCAGACTACCTGCAGGCTGCCTGTTTTTAACTACACTGTTTTGGAACCTAGCCAGACATTTAATATTGTCTATAGCTGGTTTCATGCTACAATGGCAGAGATGCATTGTTGCAAGAGAGATGACATTATCTTCAAAACTTAATACTTTCTGACCCTTTACAGAAAGGTTTGGTAACCCCTACTATTGGCAATTCCTTGGAAATTAGTAGCTTTGTTCTATATCACATGCCTCTGGCATATTAACCAAGCTCATAGTTTGGGGTGGAGGTGCCAAATAACATTGTTTAACATCTATTGAAATCTTGCTATTTTCCACACAAATGTTTTCTTTCATCATCTTATTACCGCATAAAAATTCATGGAAGTAGAGCCTATTATTATCTCTATTGTACACATTAAAAAAACCTGAGTCTTAGAGAGATTAAGGAACTTTTTGATATCATACTTGTAAAACTCTTTAATAGTGTCAGATCCCCTTTTCAGAGTACATTGAATGTGGCATATACATGCATGCATGTGTGAGTGTGTGTGAGTGGAAGAGTGCATACTAGACAAAAGTCGTAGTTTACAGGAGGAGGAGAGGTAAAAGGACACAGAAATACATAGAAATGACAAGATGTTAGATGCCTGGAATAAGTGCAGCTGTGGACACACAGCTGCAAAGTTAGGTAGAAGATGGGGAAGCCCATGAGGCAGTGGAAGGAAGATGGTAGTGGTGGGGAGCTCCTTGTGTGGGGATGGGGGGTGCTGGCCCCCTTTGGTGGCTTTTCTCAGGTTCTTGGGAGGACCAGCTGGCTTGCATATAAACCATCATTACCAGAGATAATTTGAGGGAGATTTTTTCCCTTATAACCCAAAATCCTCACATATAAAACATATGCAGAAGTATTGAGACTGTGTAAGCATGGCCTATTGGGGAGCTAGTAATTGGTCTCATTTATTCTGTATTCTAAATATATCTCAAATATTCCCCTCTATAACTATTTTTGACTGAACCTCTCCTTATTTCTTGCCTGATCTATTGAAACAGATTTGTTTTTTTTTTTATCTGATGGCTTTAGTATTACTAAAGTCAATCAACTCTTCATACTTTCCTCAGAGATATGTTAATAAAATGCATAACCAATCATGTCTGAATTTTACTTAAAATCCTTCAGTTGTTCCTCACTGCATATAGGATGAAATTAGTTTCTTGTCATGGCATATACACAATAGGCTTCAGATTTCCATTTCTGCCACTTTCTAGCAACCCCAAACCACTTTCAGTTCCTGCAAATAGATCAGGCTCCTAGATCTCCATGTATGTTGCATGTGCTGATAACTGCCTGTAGTTAAATAACCGCCTCCTGTCAACCCACAATTGGATTGTCATGTGAGCTTTCCCCATCAGTGTGATTTTTCAGCATACATGCCCAGGTCCTTGTGACATCTTCCATGTCCCCTCCTTTAATATTGTATTCCAGGCCAGGTACTTGTTAGGCCCTGGGGATATAGTGGTGAAGGCATGGACCCCAGCCTCATGGAGACAGATGATAAAGTGATTATAGCATTAAGTGATGAGGAATGCTGTGATTTGGGGAAATACATGCATGAACAAGTAACCTATACTAGGGGAATTAGAGAAAATTTACTGGAGGAAGTGTCCTCTAAGCTGAGACCTAAAGGGTAAAAAGGAGTAAAGCAAACTCAGTAGGGAAAAGGTAGATAATGAATAGTGGAAAAGTAGAAGATATGGTCCAGGTAGAGGAAAAGAAATGTATAAATTCTAAAGACAAGATAGCCTGATAAAATGTGTGAAAGTGCAGTTGGGCAGGGCTTTCAGTAGTTATTAGTAGTGCAAGACATAGGCAGAGGCCAGATAGCTAAGGGGCTTGGCCTTTCATTCATCTGCCCCCAATTTTTTATACTACCCTGTACCAACTGTTATATAAGTGCTGGATTTGTAAAGCCAGGTAGAAACAGTGTCTGCCCTCATTCTAGCTCAGACCAGTGGGTTACAACAATAAGGAGTGGTAAGTACTGTGAAAGATGTGAGAATACATAGTTGGTGCATCCAATCTAATTAAGAAAGGGCTAAGTATAAACCTGTGGTCAGAATTACTGGTTAGGTGAACCCTGAAAAATGAGCAGAATTAGCACAGGGAACCAGAAGAAGAGTGTTCTAGGCAAAAGGAATGGATATGAAAAATTCTGAAGGTCTGTTTGAGGAACTGAAAGACAGTAAGTATGGCTAATTTGGAGAAGTGGTAGTTGAAACAGAAGAGATGGTTTGGGACCAGGTTACTAACGACCTTGTAAACCCTTGGGAATTCATTGCTTTTTTTTGGCTAGGCCAGTAAAAAGAATTTATTTGGGAAATGGGGAAAAGAACAGAGCTTGCTGAGAGTGAATTCCTTTTTTAGCCAAAGGTATGGGAAGCCAATCCAAGGATTGCACTGTACAGTGATCCCTCTGCTTGAAACTTAATTCCTGCCTCACACCATCCATAAAAATCAATTTCAGGTAGATTATAGATATAAATATGAAAGCAAATAATTAACCATCTAGAAGAAAACTTAGGAGACTATCTTTATGACACAGAGATAAGCTAAGATTTCTCAACAGGACTCAAAAGGCACTAACTATAAAGGAAATAATTGATTAATTAGACTACATTCAATTTAAGAATTTCTTTCATCAAAGGGTATAAAAAATTGACAAGGGAATCCAGAGTGATATTTGCAACACATAAAACTGACAAAGGGCTCATATTCAGAATCAATAAAGAACATCTGTAAAGCAATAAGAAAAATGCCAGACAAAATAGAAAAATGGGCAAGAGCTTAAACAGGGATTTCACAAAAGAAGATATCCAAAAGGTCAGTAAACATGAAAACATGCCTAAACTGTTCTTACCAAAGATCAGTGGATTTTTTTTGACTGAACACTTCTCAGTTTGTGGTATTCCATAGCCTTGATATGTTTGTTTTTCATAAATTTCTAGATTTAATGTTGCCTTTAGGGAGATGATTTTCTGACTTCCTCACACAGTCATTCCAAAAGACATTAATCCCATTTTTACAGGTGGGGTAATGGAAGATGGAGAGGCTGCATGTCTTGCCCAAGCTTGTACAGCCAAGGAGTGGTGCAGCAACAGTTGAGTTTGGGAGAATTTATTGACAGAATCTTAATAACTTTTCAGGATAACGTCTTCCCAATACTTCAGTCATTATTGAGTAATAAAAGCCATATAGGGACATGGATTCGTTCCATCAAATCATTTGGAAATTACTTCATCCTTATTTTTTTCACAGCTGAAAATATTTCATGGTGTTTTCCTGTTTTGCGGTTTCAACTGCTCTTTAGGGAGAAGAGTACTGAGCCAGTCAATGTGCAACATTTCACAGTTAGATAAAAGCTATAGTATATGGAAAGTAGTTAGTTTCATTTTTTACTACAGTGAGATCTGCCAATACAACACGAGCCCATCCTGGAGCCTATTTAATGCATTTATTAACAATCCCCTGCAAATTGGAGTTTCCTTAAACAGAAAACGAAAGGTGTGATTAAAAAATTAACAGTAGTTTGCATTATTTTTATGATAGCTTCAAGCACCCTTTTTATGACCATAGAACTAACCCAAACATATAAATAAACAAATATTAATGCCAAGTATTTATAATTTCTCTGTGGTTTGAAATGATGACACCGTATCCCTATGTTTGCAGCTTCTTTTGCACTGGGTATTCCCACTATTAGCCGAGGAAATTATAGTTACCTGAAGCAAACACTGACCTCTATTGTCTCCGCGATGACTCTTTCAGAAGAGAAGGACTCGGTGGTGATTGTTGCTATTTCAGATGTATGTATTAAAAATCAGTATCTCTCCTTACTCCCAGCCTATAGTATCCAAATTGCTATTCTTCAATGGTAATTACTGTACTATTTTGCAAAAAGAAAAATTAATTAAAAGACCAATTTATAAACACCTTTTGGGATAGCAGACAATATATTTAATACTTGTTGACACCACTGGGAAGGAATTAAATGTGTCAATCTGTAAAGAAAATATAATGGTTTATTGTGGAGAAATAGATTGCTAAATTTGATTTGCACTTAACATAGGAGACCTGCATACTGTATGGTACAGAAATTACATTTATAAGCAGAACATTAAAATTGATATTATCGTAATGAAATCTGCTGAGCTCAATAAAGCGTTGGTATGTGAATCAAAAGATAATTTATACTAAGTGATAATAACTGTCATTTATTCAGGTTCTCATATATCTGAAATAATGTCAAAGATTTAAAAAATTTTTCTTTTTACCTTTCCAATTTTTGTTTTATTTTTTTTGAACCCGGGACCTCATACATGTAAAAGCAGGTGTTCAACCACAGATCTATGCCTACTTCGCTGTCAAAGGTTTTTTATTTCTATATTTTTTTTATAACCTGCATATCATCCCTGTAAAGTAGGTATTTTAATCCTGATTTTACAATTAAAGAAACTGGAGCTTAAAGAAAATAAGTGTCTTGCCCAGTAATAAATAGAATCAAATTCAAATCCACATCTTTCTGGATAGCTCCAACCCTTTCAATCTTGCCTCCAACACATATAAAACTATAAAGTTATGTATAAATGTTAACATCGTGGAACATTTTGGAAGGGAATTTGGCAACATGTATCAAATTTTAAATGTACATATTCCTTGTCTCAGTAATCCTAACTCAGTAATCCTAACTCTGGGAAGATAATCAGGCAATTGTTTCAAAATAATAAAAGCATGACAGTATCGTATAGCAGTTAAGAGCACAGACTCTGATTCTAGATTGCCAAATGCCAATTTCATTGCTTCTTGGCTTGTGAACTTGAGCATGTTACTTAAATTCTCTGTACTTCACTTTTTTTTATTGGTGAAATAGTGATGATAATATTACCTATGGTATAGGGATGTTTGAGGGATTAAATGAGCTAAGATTTAAAGTATTTAGATTGATACATCGCACATAGTAAGTGTTCATTAAATAATTATTTAAAAAATGTTCAGTGCACTGTGCTTTGTAAAAGCATATTGGAAGCAATCAAAATCTCTATTAAGAGGCTGATTAAATAATTTGTTATACGTCTCTACAATGTAACACTCTGTAGTCTTTGAAAGGAGAATGGATATCTATATTCACTGAAAAAAATTATGTCCCTGTCATTTAGTTGTGTGAGAAAAAGTTGCAAAGCATCACATTTAACATAACATTACTACGTAAAATCAGAGATAGAAAAAAAAAGGAGGGAAGGAGAAAGTAAGAAAAACAGATATCTAGACAGATGAAATGTATAAAGAAAAAGGAACGAATGATCGTGTTTAGAGGTTTCTAAAATATAAATTATGGTTATGTCTGGGTGCTGGGAGTTAAAAGGATCTTTGTTTTCTTTATTCTTTTCTTCATTGTTTGAATTTTCTATTAAAAAACATATGAATTCATTAAAAACCCATGAAAGAGCTATATAAAACCAATAGGAAATATAAATAAAAAATTAAACAATCATTTTCTCAAAGTTTAAATTTTTAAGATTGGCTACATATACATAACCTCCAAAATATTGTCACATTTCCTTATTTTATATATTACAATCTTAATATCTTTGCTGCTGTCACAATACACATCTGTCTAAAATTTTTAGACCAGTAAAGAAAATATTGGGTGCTAAACTTAGAAATGGAATATAGAATTCTTAAGACATATAACTTTAACGCAATGTATAAAATACACTATGTTTCAGTGTGTGCCAAATAAATGGTAATTAAATTTATAACTATCATATGAACCTTAAGCACAATAATAGATCTTTCTACATCATGACAGATATTTTTAGACAAACAGCCTGTCTCTAGACGGTCAAATCTTCACAGGACTTAGATTTGACAGTGGAACTGTCAGTGTTTAAGCTATTTTCAGAATTTTATATAGGAACTGCTTATTGGCCCTCAGGCCACATCTTGTAAATGTTACCAGTTATTTTACCAAAAAAAAAAAAAATCATCCTGAGAGGATAAACCATTAAAGCCACTTACAAATGAATCTGCTATCTAATCTAGTGTTCAGCGAAGACGAGGTACACAAAGTTTGTTGACTGAAAGAAATTTAGTAATCAAGCTGAGTAATATTGTCTGGAAAAATATGGTATAATTTTGAGGTAAGCTTATTGTCATATAATACTCATAAAAAGATATTTTAAAAGAGAGTATTTCCTTGAAATAATCCATCCCAAGGTGACCATCTTTAGGGTAAAACTTTCTAAGACATGATTATTGTCTACTAATTCTTAAAGTGTACATAATATCCTGAAAATGAGAGGATAATGAACTATTTACTGTATCAGGTAAGACTTTTTAAAAACATGAATATTTTAAATTCTTTTATGAAAGTGAAAACACTAATAATGACATTCCATATATAAATTAGATTTATGAAAATACTGAAAAAATATTGTATTAGTAAAACTATGAGGCAGTCTTCATTTCAGTAAAATATTTTTTCTCATTTTTAGAGTAATGAAGATTATTTTAATTATGTTGTTAACATGATTAAGAAACAGTAAGTATTGTCTGACAAATTTTTTAATTTTCTGTTTTTTCATTTCTCTATCCCAGTTTTTTCTATCCAATTGTTTAATTTTACTAGCAATTATCTTTTTTTAATGAGTGTGACTGTGAAGAAAGAACCTGTAGTTCTTTCTAAGCTCTGATGAAGTGTGGTTTATGATTTCCCTAAATTTACAGGTTATCTACCAATTAAAATCCATGTTTTTCATCTTATCATATTTGTATTTGTATGTGTGTGTGTATATATATATATATATATATAATTATCCTCCATGCATCAGTTTCCTCTGAGAAAGGTGAAATGCAAGTACATACTTATGAATCAATATGAAGTTATTTATTAAGTAAGATGTTGCAGATACACACAGAACAAATCTAGCCTTCCATATCCTAATGCTCAAATATATGGAAGAGACCTATCATTCCAAATCCCTGTGTTCAAGTGAGTGATATAACTTTTCAAAAGACCACATCACAGCAAGGAGGTTGTATTATCATAGTGCTCTGAGTAATTGCAATGAGAACATGTAGAAGAGGATGTATTTAGCTATGTAAGAACATCAGCAAGGACTTTCTGAAGAAGGTAATGTGTGAATTGAGTCCAAAATTATAAGTTGTCATTCATCAGGCAGACACTCAAGGAGAAAAGGTATGCCAGGCAAATAGAATTGCTTGGGAAGGAAGACAGGCAAAAAAAGGGCAGTGTAATTTGCTGAATGGTGACCCCCTAGAATGATATTTCTATTTCCTAATCCTTGGAACCTCGGAATCTTACCCTGTCTGGAAAAATAATCTTTACAGATGTAATTAAGAATCTCGAGATGAGGCGATCATCCTGGATTATTGAGGCGGACCCTGAACCCAATGACATGCATGCTTATAGGAGACACATGGGGGAAATTTGACAGCCAGAAGAGAACTCAACATGACCGCAGAAGCAGGGAAGGGGTGATGCAGCCCCAAATCCAAGAATGCCAGCAGCCACCAGAAGCTGGAAGATGCGAAAACTGGAGTCTCCCTCCGGTACACCCTCCCAGTTTTCAGACTTCTGGCCTCCAGGACTATGAGAGGATAAATTTCTGTAGGTTTAAGCCACCGGGTTCATGGTAGTTTGTTACAGCAGTAGACAAAAGAAACTCTCACAGGGAGTGTGTCAGGTTTTTTGTTTTTGTTTTTTAAAGTAAGTGTATCCTAGAGTGTGAAGTGTTTGAGGGTGAGGAGGAAGGGTTAGTGGGAGATAAGAGAGGCAATGATGAGATCATGAAGGACCTTATATACCTTGCTAATGAATATGGACTTTATTCTGAAGATGAGAGTTGCAAGCATGGCCTACATGCTGAATATGGCTAATAGATATTTTTGGTTTATTTAGCAGATTGTTTGTTTTATTTATTTTTTTAACCAAATAGCTCTAGCGGATGAGGCAGAGTTATCTACCTAAAACAAGTATAGGATGACTAGAAATAAGAAATTACCCTTAATGAAATAACTGACCCAGGCAATGTCCTAGGTGAAAGGTAAAGTCATTAAGTGATAGGTTGTGGGGAAATGATAAGGAAGGTGTGCTGGTCAGTATCTAAACAGAAGACCAGTGGTATTTCAAATAGAGGGAACAGAAGGAAGTTAATGCAAATTGTTGAATGAGCTGATGAGAGCAAAGGGAGAAGCAGCAGAACTGGAGAAGTATAAAGGAAGATGGAGATATACCCAGAGATCAGACGTGCTAAAGCCAGTGGGCTGTAGTCTACAGTCCTGCAACTAGTGCTGCACAACTGGAAACACTGTTACAGCAGGTTCTGGAGGTGCCACTTCAACCAGAGCTGGAGCCTTCACCAACTCTGTCTCTGACAACACTGCTGCTCCATCCTGCTGCTGCTGGAAACTTCACCTGACACCAAAAGTAGGAAGACTGTCCCGTGCCGCTGACAACAACAGAAGCGGACAAAGAACACGCAGCAAATGGACACAGAGAACAGACAACTGGGGTGGGGGTGGGGGGGAAGGGGAGAGAAATAAATAAATTAGTTTTAAAAAAAGACGAGAAAAGAGATGATAATGGATGAATGTAGGAAAGTTAATTTCTTTGGGGAAAGAGGGTGAAATGAAAGTCTTCTCCTTGAGAATTTCTCTTTTCTCTGTGAAGGAGATAAATTATGTGCTGAGAATGAGGGATGTGTTAGTGGTAAAGAAACAGTAGTTGACTTAGTTTACCAGGTTGCTATGCCAAAACCACACAATGGCTTAAATAATGGCATTTACTCTCACCGTTTCAGAGGCTTGAAGCCTTGCTTTCTCCATGGGTTGGTAGTGGTCCAGCTGATCAGCAATCCTTGGGTTTGTTGGTTTTACCATCACATGGCAATGACCTCTTCTCTTTTGAGTTCTGTTAACTTCAGGTTTCTGATTCCTCCCCTTAGCTTTCTCTGGCAATGTCTAAATTCCTTTTGCCTCTGAAGGATTCAATAGTTGAGATTAAGCCCCATCCTCATTCAGTTGGATCATACCTTAACTAAAACAGTATCTAAAGTCCCATTGACAGTGGGTTTACACCCACAGGTGCAGATCAAGACCAAGAACATGTCTCAACTGGAGTATATGATTCAGATCACCACAGGCGCGAAGGCTAGGGTAGCAGTTTGGCATTGTTTGTGAATTCCAAAAATAGATATTGGATTGTGTTTGTAAACTGGTCTGTTCCTCTGGGCATATTAGATTGTATTAAATTCAGAAGTTTCACTTTTACTTTATTAAATTATGATTAAGGTTTTGATTTGACCATGTCAGTAGGATGTTGAGTCACCACCTCCAGGGAAACAACAAGAGAAAATGATAAGGCAGAGGAGAGAGTTGGAGTTTTGATGCTGGAGCCCCAGGAAGTAAACACACAGGACAAGGACACAGAGGAATAGAGATGGCTCACTAGACATGGCAGAGGCCCCAGGAAGAGAGAGAGCCTGATACTCTACAGCTGACCTTGTGGAGAGAACAGAGCATCTGAGCCTGCAAAGAATCAAGCTCAGGGGAGAGAGACAAAGTCTTATGCCAGCCTATAGCTGAGTTTGGAAGAAGGTGGACCACAGAGCCTTAGTAGGAAGAGGAGGGCTGAACCCTCACAGAGACTTGCAGCCATCTTTCTCCATCACATGGCAACAGACTTTGGTAAGGGAAGTAACTTACACTTTATGGTCTTGTGACTGTAAACGTCTACTCAAAATAAATACCCTTTAAATGCCAAAAGAGTTCTGGTACTTTGCATCAGTCCCCCTTTGGCTGACTAATACATGTATGTAAAGGGAGAGGGAGTTTTCCAAGATTAAACAAAACATCACATAATAAGTCTAGTTTTTCCCCCAAATGATTCCCAAGAAAGAAAGTTTCCTTATACTCAAGTCCTTAAAGTCTTCTCATATTTCAGGATGTTATCTCAGTTGCTTTATTTTGAATAATAAAATACCATTTGGAGAAGATATTGTTCTGAAATAACCTCGATCTATGCTAGTTTGAGATGCTTGTAGAAGATTTTTGATAGAGTCATTTTAAAAGAGGACATTGTTTTCCAAACAATTACTGGATATATAATCTCTTAATTATAAGCCTTGTGATGATCACTTTAAAAATAATTGTATTTGTGGTTACATGTGGAAATCAAAAATGAAAAAAATCACCTACTATATGAGAATACTTATAATGTGCTATTTAGTTTCTGACGTCTACTGTGGCAGTTTGAGATTATTTTATGAATCCCAAAAGAGAAAGATTGTGTTTTTTAAACTAATCTGTTCCTGTGGATGTGATATCTTTTGATTCCATTAAATTCAGTTGAGGGGCCTTTGAATAGTGCTTGATAAGATAGCTTTAGGGCTTTTGATTGGACTATGTCAGTGAGGCATGGCTCAGATTGAGTCTCTGCCCCCTTTGCATTGACAGTCCTTTGGCTAACTATAGCGGCTGCCAATGAAATATACCAAAAATGGGTCGGCTTTTATAATGGGAATTTATTAGGTTAAAAGCTTATATTCTGAGACTATGAAAGTGTCCAAATCAAGGCATCACCAAGAGATGCTGTCTCACCAAGTTGCATCGTGGGTGAGCAGGCACATGGCAGCGTCATCTAAAGACGCTTTCTCTCTGAGCTCAGCGGTGGGCAGTCAAGCACAGGGCAGAGCACTGTGCCAGTCCACTCGCCTCTGGGCCTGGTCTCTTCAGCTTCAGGCTGCCCCGGGGGCCTAGCTGTTGGGGGCCTCTTTCCATACCTCTGTGCTCTGCTGACTCCAGCCTCCAGCTTCCAGGACCTCTCCTTCTGTCTCCGAGGCTTTTTTCTGTGTTTCCGGCTTTTTAGTCCTTCATTTGTAAAGGACTCCAGTAAGAGGATTAAGACTACCCCGAAAGAGGTCGGTCACATCTTAAGTTAAGATCCTACTTGCCAAAAGATCCTACTTACAGGAGTGGATTAACTTTCAGGTCATACTTTTCTGGGGTCCATACAGCTTCAAACCATCACATGCACTGTAAAATTTTCAGAGAAAATATCCCTGGTTTCAGAAATTGCTGTATTTTACTTAGAATTGAAGATCCAGTGCACCTGAAAATAGTCGGATGACTCAAAAAGTGATTCTAGTATTGTATTGGTGGAAATAAAATGCTTTTATTATTTGTGAGAATGGGGAAAAACAATAATTTAAAATTAACATGTTAATGTAGACATACACATTTTTTTCACTTTTATACCTAAACTTTTTTTTTCTTCAAATATGATATCTGTTTTTCCCCTTTAGTACATATTTCTAAATTGCCTTTTTATTTCATTTTTGGGGCCTAGGGATTGCACCCAGGATCTTGCATATGGGAAGCCGACACCTAACCACTGAGCCATATCAGCTCCCTGAGCTGTTGTTTGTTTGCTCTGCTTGTTTTCCTGTTTCCTTGGGAGGCACCAGGAACCAAACCTGGAACCTCCTGTGTGGGAGGTGGACACTCAGCTACTTGCTCCACAACATCCCCTTTATCTAAACTTTTACATAGTCAGTTTAGTCTAAAACCCTTTCTTTAGGGCTTCTTATGGGGATAAGAAGGATTACTTTATATTTGGATTAGTTCTAAATTTGAGAATATTTTTAATTTTTAAAGGCCCCAACAAAATACATAACCTTATATGAAACTGAACGTAACTGTATTTTATATGAAACTATACAGCTGTAAAGCTTTCCACTGTTATATGATTGAAAGGGAAAGCCATTTATATATAATGGCAGCAACCCATAATTATATTATTTTCTCCAGTCATTGGCAAATAGCAATTCTGGTATAATTATCTGAAGGATTTTTTGATGCTACCAGTAAACTAGTAAGCTAGAAAAGTTTTGAAAAGTCCTATAAAAGTGTGGATACATAAGATTCCAAGTACTTGCTTAAGAAGGAGTGAATAAAATGGGAACTGGAACCTTTCTGTCCATAAGTAATAATTCATACCATCAAGATAGAAGTTAATTATAATTTGAACTTTGGTATTTGGGACTTAGAATGAATTTGTCTAGAAGATGAACTGTATTAGTCAGCCAAAAGGGTGCTGATGCAAAATACCAGAAATTGGTTGGTTTTTATAAAGGGTATTTATTGGGGGTAGGAGCTTACAGATACCAGGCCATAAAGTATAAGCTACTGCCCTTGCCAGCGTCTAGTAGGAGCAAGATGGCTGCCGACATCAGCGAGGATTCAGGCTTCCTATATTCCTGGGGCTTGCTTTTTTCTGGATTCAAGGTTCCTCCCTTTCTGGGGCTTGCTTCTCTTTCCTCTGCATGCTGACTTCCTGGGGCTTGAGCTTAATTCTTCAGCATCAAACACCAACATCGAAACTCCGGTATTAAAAGCCCTCAACTCTGTTCACCATGCCTTTTAGCTGTGAGTCCCCCACTAAGGGGAGGGGACTCAACGCCCTAATCATAACGCCCTATTCATAACTCAGTCATGCCCAGGTACAGAACAGGTTACAAGCATAATCCAATATTTCTTTTTGGAATTCATCAATTATATCAAACTGCTACATGAACTTTACTTTTTAACTACTGTAATCACAACTTTTTTTTAAATAGTTTTTTTTAAGGTTTATTTCAACCCCCATGCCCCCAGTTGTCTGCTTTCTCTGTCCATTCGCTGTGTGTTCTTCTGTGATCGCTTCCATCCTTATCAGCAGCACCGGGAATCTGTTTCTTTTTGTTGCATCACCTTGTTGTGTCAGCTCTCCGTGTGTGCAGTGCCATTCTTGGGCAGGTTGCACTTTCTTTCGCCCCTGCTGGGTGGCTCTCCTTATGGGGCACACTCCTTGCATGTGGGGCTCCACTACGCAGGGGATACCCCTGTGTGGCAGGGCACTCCTTGCACATATCAGCACTGCGTACAGGCCAGCTCCACACAGGTCAAGGAGGCCCGGGGTTTGAACCGTGGACATCCCATGTGGTAGGCGGATGCCCTATCCATTGGGCCATGTCCACTTCCCACAACTTTTTTGATAGTCATATGTATACACTATGATTTGATGTTACTTACAGTTGCATCTGCTGTCCTAAAGTGCTACACGAAGTTGTGTGGTTTGTAGTTGTGCAGTTTCACTTTTACAAACTTACACATTCATTTACTAATATTTTCCCCAAAGCAAACAAAACTCCCCATTCTTCCACACCAATATTTTCTACTCCCAGAGGAACATATAAGAATTAATTTTTTAAAACTATACATTTGGTACACTGTTAAATCAGAGGGCAGCCAGTGAGAATTTCATTCCTGATCCTCCCTCATTTAAATACCCATCAAGATAGACAACTAGGAAATCCTCCACTAATGCATGGGAAGAAATCAAGTATGTATACTGAACAGTTCTTTCCCTCCAAGGTATATTACTATTCCAGTTTTACAGATGAGGAAATTGAAGGTTAATGTAATTAAATGTTGTGCTCAAAGTTTATAAGTGTATTAGTTGTATTAATCAGGGTTCTCTAGGGAAACAGAAGACAGAAGATATCTGTAAATAGTATGAGATTTTATAAAAATTCTCTCACATGACCATGGGATGTGTAAGTCCAAGTTCCACGGGGCAGGCTGCAAACAAGGGGCTCCAATGAAGGTCCTTGATGAGTTCCCAGGAGACGCCAGCTGTTCAAAGCAAGGATCAAGATTCTCTCTGAATGCTGAAATCACTTTCCCTTTTAAGGCATTCAACTGATTGGATAAGACATCACTCATTGCTGATGGCAATTTCCTTGGTTGGTGGTAGATGTAATCAACTCACCGATGACTAAGGTTCATAAATGTCCATGTTTTACAGTTAGTCCAGTGCTTGCTTGACTGAACAACGGAACACAATTACCTGGTTGAGTTGACACTTTAGCCTTACCATCACAGTAAGTGAAGGAAGCAAAACTGATAGAAACTTTTCTGGGTCTAAAGCCCACATTCTTTCTAGTACATTATGGTACCCTTACCCCATGCTCAGAAACATACTCGTTATTAAACATTTGGAATCCATTTAAAAAGCAGAAGAAATTGTCCACAGTGGCTCACAGCCACAAAAGGTATGTACTTTTCTCCCATGTTTGTGTTAGTGTGTGTTTATGCATATATAGGCAGCTTGATTTGCTTGATAGTGTGGGTCAGTAAAAATGATCATGTGAGCTGAAACTGTGTAAAGTGATAATACTTAATGGGGAAATGACAGTTGTTCCATGACTTTTAGGCATTTTGTCATAACATTAAATTCTCCCTTGCTGTCAGATACACATGTATAGGAAATTTTTTTTAAAATAGTAAACCTAATATGCATGCTGTACACTGTAATTTAAAACATTAGCAATATTAAGAATTAATATTTTAATTTTTTAAAAAATTTATCAAGATTAAACAGTGTTTGCCTTCTGCTTGTCATTTAACTCAATTTACAGAGCAATCATCTCTCTATGCCTTGGCAAATTATAATACTCCTTTCTAAGTTTGGATCAGCTTCCAACAATTTATCCCTTGAGTTTTCAATGTCATGAAACATCTCTGAGAGTTCCTTTAATGTAAAGTGTGTTTTGCCAGTGTTACTTCCTTTGGGACATCATTTTTGTCACAACTTCTTTATATCGGCAGGTTCATGTTCACTATTTGCCTGTAGCTGCATATCTAAAGTCTTTCAAAGGCAATGTCAACATTCTCATGGCCAGCATTCTCATTAATCATAGCTAAATTTAGTTCTAGCTTTCTCCCTTTCTGTGCTTTCACCTATTGGTCAATTCCTTATTTGATTATCCATTTTTTTGTAAAATGTCATGTTGGACCACAACTGGGAGACAAGGAAGCAACACAACTTCTTTTCTGTGTGTGAACAGAATAGCACATGCACAGTAGCCAATCACCACAGGTTTTTAAAGAAGTGATGTGATTGGCCACTGATCATGATGTTCACTTGTTATTTATATAAATATTTGTGAACGTAAGAGTTAGCATGAAAGTTAAGTGTTAGCATGAGTTTGTGCAATTATTTACAGTTAATATACCATAGAGACTAAAATTTGAATTGTGTTGTTGGGGATTGGTGACTGAAATTCTGCAGTCAGAATCTTGCAGTGCAAGGACCACCTGCTTAGCACATTATTGAGAACCTGCCGATAAAACCTAATGCTTTGCTTTTTCACCTAATAGTATAAAATAAACATTTACTAAAGACTTTAACATTTCCATAAATAATGTAATGCCTAAATTTAAATCCCATTTGAAGTCATATTATCTCTAAAGGAAAGCCAGTTAAAATGCTCTATCCAGCTGGTCTCCCACCTCTTGCATGATGGTACAAAATTTATATTGAATATTTGTGAGCAGTAATTTATGTATTTAAATGATGTTCCTGTTGCCCTATAAATATTAACTTTACAAAAATGATGTTAAAGTATCCAACATCCTCCAATTACTTGTGGAGAAGAGTCAGACTTAATCCTTTCTTGCTAAGGTAGCCTAGTATCAGGAGACACATTTCTTTTCAGTAGGACTCATTTTTTTAAAAAAATAATTATTTTTATTTTTAAAGACGGTTTAGATTACATAAATGTTACATAAAAAATATACAGGATTCCCATATGCTACACTCCCTCCCCCTCCCACACTTTCCCACATTAACAACATCCTTCATTAGTGTGGTACATTTATTACAACACATACTGAAGCATTGCTGCTAACCATGGACAACAGTTTACATTATAGTTTACACTTTTTTCTGCATAATGTTGTAAGTTATGACAAAATATACAGTGGCCTGTATCCATCACTACAATGTCATGCAGGATAAATCCAGTGTCCCAAAAATACCCCCATATTATACCTATTCTTCCCCCTCTCATCCCTCAGAACCTATGGTGACCACTGCCTTTACATCAATGATGAGTTCTTCCATTGTTAGAATAATAATAAGGCTATAGTAGAATAATAATAAGTCTACTTTAGTCCATTGTTCATTCCCCAGTCTTGAGGCTTTTGGGATGGTGATGTCCACTCTGCTTCTAATTGAGAGGGGGCTTAGATCCCATGGGACAGGTGGTTGGAACTCTCTTGCTTGCATTTGCAGACACTCTCTGTTCTTGGGATAGGCATTGTCCATCATTATCATTTAATAAGAGTAGTACTCTTATTATGTAATATTAGTAGTACTCTTATTAGTAGTAGTACTCTTAGTACTAAATTATGTATTTATAAAGTTCTTGTGCAGATACTTATTATCATAACCATTATCTTTACTCTGTCACAGTACTTATCTGATTGTAAACTTTAAAAAAATTCAAAGCACCTATCATTTCTATGAAAGAAAATAAATTTATATTGTGTATTTTAAGTTGTACATATGCCTGTAATTAATTTATAAAAGAAATACTTTGGCTCAAAACTACTGGTTTTATGATGTTAATAGCTAGTCTTAACAACTGTTGTAATGTACAATAATTCAAACCAAAATATTACATGGACCTACCCAGGGAAATTCCTTTTCTTTTCTTTTTAAATATTTCTGATACTTTAGTAAATCAAATATTTTATTATAAGCTTCCATGTACTTCTATTTATAGATTCAAAAAGCAAGTGAATTCTGGATCCTTAGAGGTCATTTCAATACCAACCATTTTCCATCCAAACATGTTAGATGCCAACCTGTCAACTGAGGACTCACGAAAACAGAGGTATGATTTAACAGGAAACAAAATCCTTAAATAACAAACTCCATCTGAGGAAATATTAGAGTCAGCATCTGACCAATACTGTTTCAGACACAGTGATGTGCTGGAGCTCTCCTCCCTGACTTAAAAAAGCTGATAATGTGTAACACTTCCCACCTTGGAAAGTTGGCAGCATGAAATCAAGCATGGTAGAAGTATTACATCACAGAAATGGGTGAAAGCTATAACTCAGGACTTTTCTCCCCCCAGAGAGCCAGTTGCTAAACATTTAACAACACACCGTTAATTATTTATATTCACATGTTTAGGGGAAGTAGTTTAGCAAAAACACAATGAAGGAAAAATAAATAAATAAAAGAAAAGCCTGGGAAATTAAACCATTACATCCAGTTTATCTATTTGGTCAGTTAATTTAGCACTTTTTTCTTAGCTTCTCTAAATTTCCGAGGTATATAATGAATTCTTCATTACATATTTGGAAAAGTCATTGTGAGGATAAAATAACATAGTATTTATGAAAAAAACTTTAATAAATTAAAAGCTTTATATACATAAAAAGAATTGTTTATTTATAGCTGTGTTAGGTATTATGGTGAATGTCATAATTTGCTTCCTCAAAACTTAATATAGTGAGGAATACGTCAGAATTCAGAAAAAGGCCTTAAACCAGGAAACCTATTAGCTTTGTTTTGTTTGTAAAATTATGAATTATGTCAGAATCAAGAGATGGTTGAAGAGTTTTGTTTTGTTTTACAATAATGGTCCTTCACTATACCCACTTTTTAGAATCCAAGCTGGGAATCATCCTAGACCCTTCTTTCTCCTTCAGCCCTTTAGGTTTCTATCTCTCCACCTCAACCCTCTCCTCTACATTCTACTTCGTGGGACTTAGTTCCAGCATTCATCATTACAGATCTATTTGGGCACCCTAATTCGAGCCTAGCCTACCCTCTCCACCAATCCAGTTGTCCATACCATAGCCAGAATCATCTTATTTCACATGAAATCAAGTCCAGACTTTGCTGCATATCATGAGGTGTCTCATGCCCTGGGTTCTGCGCAGCTCGCCATGTCAGTCCCTGCCTGGGACTCTCCCTGGGCTCTGCACTGAAGAGGCATGCTCTCTCCATGCCATGCTTTGGCACCTACTGTTCCTCTACCTCCTTCTGTCCCTCCCTCCTCATCTTACTATGAGGTAGTTAATGTTAACATCTCTTTTATGATACTTGTTCCAGTTATATTCGTTTTCTGTGTTTCCCTATATGCTAGGATACCCAGAAGGGCATGAAATGTACTGGGTATCGTTCTTTCTATCCTTAGGACTTGGCTTAGTGTCTAGCTTAGGATTAGGATAAAATTTATATTTTCATTGAATAAGGCCTAAAAACAGAAAGAATTAACTTTATTATATAGAAAAAATGTTAACTAACCATAATATAAAATAAATAGATTATGCTTATCCTAGTATAGCAATGGTAGAACTGTTCACTGTATAAAAATGGAGAAATATTTTAGTATAACTTTTTAGTATAAACATAGTCAATTTTACCCAATGGATATAGTGTTCTATCTTAGTAAACTATAAGAAAAACCTGTTAATTACTGGTTTGCTTATAAATTTAAAAATTAAATCATAATGACAAAAATATTAAGAGATTTTATTGCTTATCTTTAGTTGGGAAGTCAAGCAATTATTGGATTTTTGTTTTTTGATGCTCTATGCCCAACCAAAAGCCATGTATTATTTACAGGTAAGAACTGCGTGCATTTAATTTAAGTTAGAAGTATTATTTTCTCTCTCTCTTCATTCCTTCCCTCCTTATTGCCTTTATTCACCTTACTTTGTACCCAGAAAAACAGAAAATACTCATTATATTAAAATGCCAAAGGAAAGTTAAAATTTATTATATATTAGTTTGCAAAGAAAATCTCAAATTAGAAAAAAAATAAAAATTATACTTTCTATGTTTCTCTGGCCACAAGTTTATTAGAGTCAATAAATATATTTTGAGCCCTTATACATCAGACATTTTATTAAGTTCTGGGGTAACGGTGGAGAACAAGATAGACAGGCATCTTTTTTATGTTATATTCTAGTGCAGGAAGCTGCAAAAATCTTAAAAGAGGAATAAGTTGTTGTTAATGCTAGGAAGACTATAATTAGAGTGTTATGGTACACTAAATAATTCCCACCCCTCCCCACCCCCAGATGTGCATGTCCTAATATATAGGACATGTGATTATTATCTTATATGGCAAAAAAGACTTTGCAGTTGTAATTAAGTTAAAGATCTTGAGATGGAGAACTTTTCCTGGATTGTCCAGGTGGGCCTGATGTAATCACAGGGGAAAGCAAGAAGGCCAAAGGAGTCAGAGGAAGAGGTGACAGTGGAAGCAGAGAGAGATGAAGATGCTACACTGCTGGCTCTGAAGATGGAAGAAGGGGCCATTGGCCAAGGGATGCAGCTCTAGAAGCTGAAAAGCAAGAAATCAGATTCTCCCTTAGATCTTCCAGAGAGAGCATGGCCCCTTGGTTTTGGTATCCATTAAAGCCATTTTGGACTTCTGACCTCCAGAACTGTAAGAGAATAAGCCTGCCTTGTTTTAAGCCACAACATTTGAGGTAATTTGTGACAGCAGTAAGAAAAAAACCAACAAGGTGCTATGATAGAGAATAACAGGGCTGGCATGCTCTAGAAAGAAGGCCTTTCTCAAAAGATAACATTAATTGAGGCTTAAGGAATGAGGAAGAGAGGAGCTGGAAGATAGGAAAGCAAGTGCAAAAGTCACAAGGCAGCCAAGAGCATTTAGGAACTTAAAGGAAGGAACCAAAGAAGGCTGGTGTACACGAGGGACAGAGAGGCAGGTGATGAGTTTGGAGAAGAAGCCGTCAAGGCATGCCTTGTGGACCAAAGTAAGTGGGATTGATCTTAAAACAAGTGCTATGGGAATACATTAATGGTTTATGCACAGGAGTCACATGTTTGGGTTCAAAAAAATAAATGGTATATAAATATTCATCTATCTACCACATGGATTTAAAAAACACTCATAAAATAATTTATTGAAGGAAGAAAAAACTCAAAATGACCAGCCATTGAAAAATTAATGATATTGATGGTACTACAGTAGTATGTATCAAAATTTATTAGACATAGGTAAAATTGTACTAAGATAAAGTCTAGCCCTAAATGCTTATTAAAAAGCAGAAACTGAAACTAAATTAACTAGCCATACAATTCATAATGTTTGGAAATAGAACAAATCAAAAGAAAGGAAAAAATCAATAGGAGCAAAATAAATTTATAGGGGAGCAGATGTAGCTCAAGTGGTTGAACGCCTGCTTCCCATGTACAAGGTCCCAGGTTCAATCCCTGGTACCTCCTAAAAACAAAACTAATACTCTCACTGGGGAGTGGATGTAGCTCAGTGGTTGAGCACCTGTGTCCACATGTGAGATTCTGGGCTCAATCCCCACTACACCCTAAAAATTTTTAAAGAAATTTATAAACTAGAAATCAAGAAAAATATAGTAGACACAATAAAGAAAAATCAAAAGTCTATTCTTTGAAAACATTAATCAAATAGACAAATCCCTGGCAAGGTTGACTAAAGGAGAGAAAATGTAAAGAACATTAGAAATGAGGGGGAAAACATAACAATATATAGAATACTTACACATTACAAAAAATACCATAATTGTAGATAAAATTGAAAGCTTGGCATAAATACACCATTTCTTAGGAAAATATGCATATGTAAAATTAAATAATTAGAGTGAGAAAAAGTAAGTACGTGAACATAAAATTGAAATAATCAAAGACTACCAAGGGTTTACCACCAGATAACCTTGGGGTCAGTTCTTTTGGATCTGCTACAGATGGATACTGCCTAAATTATTTAAATTGTTTCAGAACATAGAAAAAAAATCTAAAAGTTGCCAATTCATTCTACAGGGAAATTGTGTCTCTGATCATAAACTTTACAAGGATGGCACAAAAATTATAGACTAATTGTACTAAAATATGGATGCAAAAATCAATTGGCAAATAGAGTACAGCAATTTATCAAAAGAGTAATGCTATTGCAAATACCCATGGATGAAGCTGACTTAACATTAGAAAATATACTAATATAATGCAATAAAAATCGGAGGCTGACAAACTTTTTCTGTGAGAAGCCAAATAGTACATATTCAGGCTTTTTAAAACCATATGATCTCTAGCACAACCATGGAACTCTGACTATGTAGTGCAAAAGCAGAAATAGATCATATGTAAATAAATGTGCATGGCTGTGATCCATTAAAACTTTATTTACAGAAAGAGGGCTGCAATTTGGCCCCATAGCCATAGTTTACCAATCCTTGCAAAACTTTAATAGCTTACAGGCAGAGAACCAAATGATTATATCAATAGAGGTTAAAAGGTATGATAAAATTCAATATTCCATCCTGATTTAAGACTAAGAATACGTTTTACCACCACCATAAAAGGAATTTATTAGAATCCAAAGGTCAGCATCTTATAATGGTGAAATATAAATGCCATTCCCAATTAAATCAGTAACAAGAGTAGTGTTCATTTTTCTGGAGGTCTCATCCTAGGAAATCAAAGAGGAACAGACGTATTTGGGAGAGAGACAAATAAAACATTATCTACTAAGAAAAATTAAGAGAATATAAAACTATTAGCACTAATGGATTTCGTTATTTAAGTATGAAAACATTAATATTTTTGCTATGTACCAGCAGTAACCAGTAAGAAAATAGGTTTTTAAAAAATCAATTCGTAGCATGATCATAGTGAACAAAATGCCTAGGAATAAATTTAACAAGAAGTGTGCAAACATTTATAAAGGAAACTGTAGTTTCTACGGATTTTCCCTCTTAAAATTTCATCTTTTATTATGAAAATTTTAAAACATACCAAGAATTTCAGAGAATAATATAATGAGCATGCCCAGGAAACTTTTTATTCCACTAACCTGTAAGCTCCACAAGGACAGAACAATCACTTCTTTGCTCATTACTAGTGTTATAGTTTCCTAGGCTGCGCAGGCAAATACAAGGCAGTGAGTTGGCTTAAGCAATGGGAATTTATTTACTCTTGGTTTTGAGGCTAAGAGATCGTCCAAAGCAAGACATCATCAAGGCAATGCTTTCTCACCAAAGACTGCAGCACTCTGGGGCTGGCTGCCCACCATCCTTGGCCCTTAGTTTGTCACCTGGCAAGTCACACGGCGGCATCTCCTGTCCTCTCCTTTCTCTTCCACGATCCACAGATATTCAACTGCTGGCTGCTATCTCTGACGTCCTCTTTGTCTGAATTTCATTTTGCTCATAAAGGACTCCAGTAATAGGATAAACACCCATCCTCTTTGAGGTGGACACACCTAACTTAAGTAGGTCCCATTAAGTAGGTCCCATGGGTCCCCAAAAGGTCCCATTTGCAATGAATGGGCTCACACCCACAGGAATGGACTAAGTTTAAGACCATATCTTTCTGGGGTACATAGCTCCAAACCTTCACAAATAGCTGTTCTACTCTTGGCACATGCCTAGTACACAGTAAGTGCTCATTAAACACTTGAGCAGTTTAGTGAAGAATAGACATACATGAACTCATTTTTTTTAAGATATATTTTTTTATTTATTTCTCTCCCCATTCCCCCCTGCCACCACTACCCCAGCTGCCTGCTTTCTGTGTCCATTCGCTGTGTGTTCTTCTGTGACCATTTCTATCTTTATCTGCTGCACTGGGAATCTATGTTTCCTTTTGTTGCGTCATCTTGTTGTGTCAGCTTTCGGTGTGTGCGGCGCCATTCTTGGGCAGGCTGCACTTTCTCTTACACTGGGCAGCTCTCCTTACGGGGTGCACTCCTTCTGCATGGGGCTTCCTTATGCTGGGGACACCCCTGAGTGGCATGGCAGTCCTTACGCGCATCAGCACTGCGCATGGGCCAGCTCCACACAGGTCAAGGAGGCCCAGGGTTCGACGGACCTCCCATGTGGTAGACAGATGCCCTAACCACTGGGCCAAGTCCGCTTCCCCATACATGAACTCTCGAATAAATGAAAAGAAATTTGTTCTTTAATGGTGTCAAAAGAAAACTGAGTCCCCAATAATAATCAGTTTCATTTGTTTATTCAAAGAGAAACTGCTAGAGCAGGGAAAGTTCGAATGAAGTAAGCATCTCAAATTAATTAGCAAGTTACATCAACTTATTAAGGCATAGGGAACTTCCAAAGGGGAAATACCAATAATTGGTTGCCATTTACCTTCCTTATTCTAAAGGAGGGTCTTAACAAGTAGAGAATAATCATACATCATTTATTTTAACATTTTAATCTATTTTTGATAGGTTTTCTCTATTGGACCAAAACCAGCTTATTTTCAATTACAGTTTAAATTGCAACTTTTGCAGAGTATTCTGTTGTTTTGGAAAATTCCAAAGTTTCCGTCGCTTCTTCTGGCAAGCCAATGTGGGTGGCCAATTTATTTCAGTTAACAATGGAAATAAGTAGTGTTGTAAAGACCTCAGTCTCCCCAAAATATATCTATAAAAGTAATTTAATTTTACTCAAAATTGCCTTAGGTTTTTTCCTTTTGTTTAGTTTAGTTTTTGTTATTTGGGGGTAAGGAGTAGTGCCAAACTGAGAAGTTGCTCCATAAGTTTATCTTGAAAAATAAAGGAACAGAAATAGCAAAGAAGATTTTGAAAGAGAATAATGATTCAGTAACGTGGAATTGCTTTGATAAATAGCAAAACAATAATAATGCAGCAGTGTTATCCAGGAAAATTGGCAATTCTCCCCAAATTGATGTATAAATTTAACACAATCCCTATCAAACTCCTGGCAGACTTTTTTTTGGTAGAAATTTACCAGCTGATTTAAAAATATTTATGGAAATGTAAAAAACCTAGAATAGCCAAAACAGTTTTGAAAAAAGAAGAACAAAGTTGAATGACTTTCAGTACCTGATTTCAAAACTTCCTATAATGCCATAGTTATCAGACAGTGTTTAATTGGCATGAAGATAGACACAGAGATCAGTGAAACATAATTGAGATTTCAGAAATAAATCCGCATATTCATGGTCAGTTGATTTTTGACAAAGATGCCAAAAACAATTTAGTGTGGAGAAGATCTTTTCAACAAATGGTTCTGGGAATTGGATATCATCATGTAAAATATAAAACAAAGCATCACGAAAAGAACTTAGGCCCTAACTTCATAACACTACACAAATGTTAACTCAAAATAAATAGACCCTAGACCTAAATATAAGAAATAAGACCATAAATCTTCTAGAAGAAAATGTAGAAGAAAATTGTGACATTGGAAAGAAATTGTAATTTTATACCCAAACTGTCACTATGACTAAAAGTCACAGAATACAGGTTTGAAATACAAGAACTTAGATATTATGATTCCCTGGAACTCTTCTTGAAGAAATTTTATTTAGAATATGAATGGAGAGATTAGTAAGGGGACCAGAAGTGAGCTTTGAATTAGTTTAATTATAGGACTAAGACTCATACAAATGTCAGGATTATGATTATAGTTTGGGATTAAAGGTAAAAATAATATAACCAAGAAATATTGAGGGAGGACAGGGAAGAGGAGATGATAGTGTACATATGACTTATACATTTTTACAATGAAAGGGTCAATAGATATCATTTAAAATAGACAAATAAAATAAATAAAGTATATGTACATTTAAAAGTAAAAAGGAGTCTCTAAGAAAAAAACCATACAATTAACTAAAATTGAGTGGTAGAAGGGAGAAAGGAGGAGATGAAAAATCAATTTTATCATTGTTAATTGTTGGGACTCAATAGATCCTGCCTATAGAAGTAGATGATTATGTAGTATGTAACATTATAGTAACCTCTAGAGTAAAAATACAAATCTTCCAAATTTTTAGAAGAAAAATGAACAAGGAAAAGAAAGTACAGACTATATAAAGATTTTTAAAAAGATATAAAAATCAGAAAGAATAAATTGAATATGAAACTAGAACTAAGACCAAAAGTACCTTTCATATCAAGTTCCGTAAATACTGGGACAGGGCATGTTTTAAAGGTAGTGAAATGCCTGGAAGGAAGTGGTTGAGCTCTAGACTGGTCAAACCAAGGACATGCATGTAAAATTGCATGTGAAATTACAATGTACATTCATTTTTTCAGCAAATTTTTATTAAACACTGAATTTGTTTCCTAGGGGGAAAACAACTCAACCTAAGTGCCAACTGCATGCCAGGAAATGTGTATGCAGAAGAAAACAAGATATAGTTACTGCTTTCAAAGATTTTTAGTCTAATAGAATATTTAGATAAGTAAATCATATAATATGATAAATACCGGGAAGCTGTGGAGTACATAGCCCTCTATCCTCACTTTCTTACCTCTACTATACATCTAAACCTTTTGTGGAGCCCTTGCAAGGCAGCACACCAGATATTCATTTAGCCACCAAACAATACTCTGGTACAAAATTATTATTTATTTTTATTTCCATTCTGAAAATGAGGAAATTGAAACTTAGAATGGTAACTTACAAAATTACACATGTAAGAAAGTGGCAGAACTAGGTTTCAAACCCGTCTGACTAGAACAAATCCACTCTTCATTGCCGCATGCAGGTCTGTGTGTAATTCTTCACTTAACATAATGTCAAATGAGTCCATTCCTTGCTGTATTTATAAATCAAAGCTAATTGGTCCTAAATTAGAAACTGAAGTACTTGTGTGGATGAGATTAAATTCGGATAAAGAGACTCTTCCGAAGAGGATTCAGATTGAAATTTACATAGTATTATTTAGGAAAGAAACAGATCATCTCTGGTTTGGCTAACATCAGACTCTGAAAATGAAAACTAACAGCAAATACCTTCAGTGAATTTGAACTAAACATAAAATTATTACCTCATAAAAATTTGCTGCCAATTATTCTTGTTGTGAAAGTACTTTCAAAGTTCAAGCTAATATAACTTAGTCGTTGGAAGCAATGAAGGTGCTAATGACTCTTTTTTTTTTCCAGTTAGAAGATGATATTGTAGCTAAAAAGAAGTACTTCACAAAAATAACTGATTTCATGCATAATATTACTTCAAATAATTGGTTATTTATTGAGTTTTCAGTTGCTGGATTCATAGGTAAGCAAATGACCTATTTAATTGAATCAAGCTTTTTAGCACACAATAATCTTAACATTTCTTAAGAATTTATCAGTTTGTTATTAAATGGAAAAGTGTGATGTGATTTCTATGCAGATACTATTATTTTAATACTAAAATCAGATTTGAGCATCTGAATTTCAAATAATATATTTTTATTAATTTTATTGTGATAAAATATGTAACAAAATTTGCATTTTTACCATTTTTAAGTGTGTAATTCAGTGGCATCAGTTATTTTCACAATGCTGTGCAACAATCACCACCATCCATTTCCAGAACTTTTCATCATACTAAATAGAAAATCTGTCCCATTATGCAAGAACTTCCCATTTCCCTTCCCCCTCTCCCAGTCCCTAACCTCTAATCTACTTTCTGTCTCTATGAATTTGCCTATTTTAGATACTGCATATAAGTTAAGTCCATCAGATAATGTATTTTTAATATTTAATATTTTTTGCTTTTTAAAAATTAGTTTTATTTAATAACACTCCAGAACCACCAAACAAAAATTCCCTTACTCTCTATTTCCCCTCCCATGATAACTTCTAATCTACTTTCTGTCTCTGAGAATTTATTTTTAGACATCTCTTATAAGTGACATCACACCATATTTGTCCTTCTGCATCTTAATTATTTCACTGAGCATAATGTTTTCAAAGTTCTTCCAAAAATAAAAAAAGAATCACCGTTTGCAAGGAGCTGGTGTACCTCAGCAGTTGAGAACACGTTTCACATGAACGAGGTCCCCCCAGGTTCAATCCCTGTACTTACTTAAAAAAAAAATCACTGTTTGGGAGTGGGAGGGAGCCAAGTCTGGCCACACACTCGAGCTCAGTGTGAGTGCAGGTACAGATGGAGTAAACTGGAGCAATTAGTGAAAGACGGAGGGAAAACAACTCAAACTTACTGAGCGCCTACGATGTGTCAGGTTTTCTATATGTCTGTGTTCTCTCATTACAAGCTTAAATAAATACTAGTAGGAAAAAAAAAGGTCCTTTCATGTTGCAGCATGGAATAATATAGGCAAATAATATTCCTTGTGTGTATATACAACATTTTGTTTATCCACTTACTTGTCGATAGACACTTGAGTTGTTTCTATGTTTTGGTTTTTGTGAATAATTCTGCTATAAACATTAGTGTACAAATATTTGTTTGATATTCTGTTTTTCATTTCTTCAGGTATATGTCTAGAAATGGAATTACTGGGTCATGGCAATTGTATATTTACCTTTGCCCATTTTTAAAATTGGGTTGTTTGTCTTTTTGTTGTTGTGTTTATATATTTTGGATATTGAGCCTTTATCAGATATGTGGTATATTAGTCAGCTAAAGCGGTGCTGATGCAAAATACCAGAAATCTGTTGGCTTTTATAAAGGGTGTTATTTGGGGGTAGAAGCTTATAGTTACCAGGCTGTAAAGCGTAAGTTACTTCCCTCACCAAAGTCTGTTGCCACATATTGGAGCAAGATGGCTGCCGACATCTGTCAGGGTTCAGGCTTCCTCTTCCTCTCAAGGCTTCATGATTCCAGCTTCTTCCAATATCAGCTGTAGGCTGGGATAAGTCTCCTTTCTCTCCTGGGGCTCATTTCTCTCTGGGCTCAGCTGCTTTGCTCGCTCCTCAAAGCCAGCTGTAAACATTCAGGTGAACTCTCGTCTGTCTCTCTTCCCAGGGCCTCTGCAGTGTCTAATGGAGCCTTCTCTCTTTCCTCACATATGTGTTTCTCTGTGTTTTTACTTCCCGGGTTTCCAACACTAAAACTCCAAACTCTGTTCTCTGCCGTGTCTTTTCTACTGACATGGCCCAGTCAAAGCCTTAATCATTATTTAATCAAGTAAAAGTGAAACCTCAGAATCCAGTATAATTTAATATGCCCAGAGAGAGATAGACCAGTTTACAAACATAATCCAATATCTATTTTCAGAATATATAAACAATATCAAACTACCACATGTGATTTACAGCTATTTTCTCCTATTCTCTAGGGTTTTTTTCCCACTTTCTTTACAAAGCCTTTTGATGCACAAAAGTTTTTTATTTTAATGAGGTTGAATATATCTATTGCTTCTTTTGTTGCTGATGTTTTTAGTGCCATATCTAAGAATCCATTGCTGAATCTCAGGTCATGGCATATTCTCCCTAGCTTATCTTCTCCAGTTTTTATAGTTTTAGGTTTAATATTTAGGTTCTTGACCCAGTTTGAGTTAAATTTTGATATGGTGTGAGGTAAGCGTACAACATCATTCTTTTACATGTAGATAGCCAGTTTTCCCAACACCATTTGTTGAAGAGACTATTCTTTCCCCATTGCATATACTTAGCACCCTAGACAAAAGTCAGCTGGAGAAGGAGGTATGGGTCTGTTTCTGGACTTTCAGTTCTGTTCCATTTGTCTGTATGTCTATCTTTATGTAGTTACTACACTGTTTTGATAATTTTGAAATCAAGAAGTGTGAGTCCTCCAACTTTGTTCTTTTTAAAAATTGTTTTGGCTATTGGTGCCCCCTTGCAGTTCCATATGAATCTAAAAATTAGCTTTTACATTTCTTAAAAAAAAAGAAAAATGCTGCTGAAACTTTTATGGACATTGCATTGAATTTGTAGATCACTTTGGGTAAATTAACATCTTAACAATATCATTTTCTAATCCATGAATATGAGGTGTCTTGCAATTTATTTAGGTCTACTTAAATTTCTTTAAACAGTTTTCAGTGTATAACTCTTTTTTTTTTTAAGATTTATTTTTTATTTATTTCTCTTCCCTTACACTCCCCCTGCCCCCACCCAGTTGTCTGCTCTCTGTGTCCATTCGCTGTGTGTTCCTCTGTGACTGCTTCCATCCTTATCAGCGGCACCAGGAATCTATGTTTCTTTTTGTTGCGTCATCTTGTTGTGTCAGCTCTCGTGTGTGCAGCACCATTTTGGGGCAGGCTACACTTTCTTTTGCACTGGGAGGCTCTCCTTACTGGGCGCACTCCTTGTACGTGGGGCTCCCCTACGTGGAGGGACACCTCTGCATGGCATGGCACACCTTGTGCGCATCAGCACTGCGCATGGGCCAGCTCCACACGGGTCAAGGAGGCCCGGGGTTTGAACCACAGACCTCCCATGTGGTAGGCAGACGTCCGATCCATTGGGCCAAGTCCGCTTCCCTAGTGTGTAAGTCTTTTATAACCTTGATTGAATTCAGTCGTAGCTAATTCATTCTTTCAGATGCTATTATAAATGGAAATCTTAATTTTTTCTTCTGTTTGTTCATTGACAGTATATAGAAACATGATTTATATTTGTGCATTGATCTTACTTATACCCTAGCACTTTGCTATAATATACATATATTATAAAAACATAAAATAGCTGCCACTTATTAAATGCTTGGTATAAGTCTGACACACATGTTGGCTCAGGGACTGATATGCACTTTTCTCTATTTTATGTAGAATTCTGAGACTTGTACAATTAAAGTTGTAGAGAAAGGAATTTAACTGAAGACTATTTGTATGCAAATAGTCTTTCAGGCTGGATTTACCTAAAGGCTATAGTTTCAACCTTGAATTTTAGCTCATACTTCTTTTGCTTGGTTGGTTTTTGTTTGCTTGCTTGCTTGCTTGTTTTTGTTTGTTTCTTTATTAGAGAATATGGATATACAGAAAAATCACGCATAAATACAGGGTTCTCTTATACCAACCTATTATTAACCCCTGGCATTAGTGTGGTACATTTGTTTCAATTGATGAAAGTACATTTTTATAATAGTTCTATAGTAAATAGCTCATGACTTGTAATGAGTTTATTTATTGCTTAGTTGTCAAGTTTGATTTCCTATAACAATCTCTAGATTAAGTGAACAAATGCAATTACTATTAACGGGTATTTTACAAGTTTTGTGGTCATCACAATCCTCATGGTTGAAGTTACATTACATTTCAGGGAATTAAATAACAGATATCTTTATAATAAAGAAAGTAAGTGGGTTCTTGCACTTTTTGGTAACTATTGACTATCAGAACTGTTATTTGTGATAACAAAAAACAAAGCCTTTTTAAATTTAAGCTTATATATGTCTTTTGTCTCATCTATGTAGTGCTCCTCGTTCAATGTGTTCTTACAGTGACTGGAACTTTAATAGCCTCTATCCTTCTCTTACTTGACTTTGTTGCAAAAGACAATAGCTGACACAATACTTTAAATTTCATAGTACATTTATCAACAAGATCAATTCCTCTCAAAGCAAGTACTTATGTTATCTATAATCATCAAATATTTATGTTATCTATAATTTTTCTTCTGATTTTAATCAAGGCTAAGCAAAATCCTTCAGGGCTTTAAAATAATAGTCTACACTATTTTACAAGAAAGTTTGTGGAAGAAAATTGAAACACCCGCAATTACCTTTCCACAATATAATCACTTCTGTAATTTAGTTGCCTTCATGTCTCTATTTAGCTAATATAGTATAAGTCATTTGTGCTAAGCACTCTTTTAGACACTAGGAATACAACAGTAAGTAATGCAGGTAGAGTGCTTGCCCTCACAAAACTTATATTCTAAGGGGGATTACTAAAGTATCAAACCAAATGAGATATATTGAGTGTTTGGATATCTATGGTAAAAGGAGATATGGTAAAAGGGGATGGATTCAGGATATATTATAATTTAGAGCCAGTAGGATTTGCTGATTAATTAACAGTAAGGAGTAAGGGAAAGAGGAATCAAGGATAAGCACTAGGTCATGTATATAATTTTGTGTTCTTCAGGACTTAGTGTAGGTTCCAGAAAGTATTTCCTGAACATTTCTTCATCTTTCATGGGTTATATTCCACTTCATGTACTCCCAGAATATCTTGAGCTTATACCTAGCACAGTACTCATCACATTAGATTGTAATTATACATCTGTGTGTGTGTCTTAAATACTAGTCTGTATATTTCATCGTAATTCCCAGGGCATTGCAGAGTCGCTAGAATACAGTAGGCATTCATTTGTTGAATAACTGACTAGTAAATCCTACTTCATTCACACATTGTAAAAATTTTCCCATATTTTCACAAAGATTGGCTAGCTATCCTATTAATTGCTACATAATACTCCACACAGTATAGGTTCCATAATTACTTAACCATTGAATTTACATTTATGTTCAAACTTCTTCCAGATTTTAGATGCCATCTTTAGGATTTATTCTGAGAAGAAATATTACTGCCAAGCTGATTTCAGGAAGTATTGCGCCCATTTACATTGCTAAGAACAATGAGTTAAGGGAACCACTTGTCCCAGCACTAGGGCTATAGCCAGTACAATGTTTCAAAGTGTGGCTGATCAATAGGCAGAAAATACTGGCGTAGTTTTAACATATTTTAATTGGTGATTACTAAAGTTAAATATCTTACTGTTTACCAGTTATGAGTCCTTTGTCTCTTTAATTATTGAGTGAATGGTGGGGATTTTATTCATTTTACATCCATTTTTGAAATTTTATATAAAAAGGAATATATTAATTTTCTATCTGCCTTCTTAGGAAGAGATTTACCCTGGTCTTTTCTATGTCTTCTAATTTTGGTTACATATTATTGTATTTCTACCATAAATGTTTTAGATTTTTTACATAGAGAAATATGTTGATCATTTTCTTGATGACACCGTCCATCACATGTAAGATTAGAATGTCACTTAAGAGGTATGAAAAATGTTCAGTTACATTGCCTTTAGTTTTTATTTGGTTTAAACTTATAACCATAGCTGTTGAAATCATCTGGGGGCTTTTTGTGACTAAGCTTGAATTCATATTCCTGAAGTAAAATAGAGAAAGAAGAAATTGAGCAAATATAGCATACTAATTAAGAGTGTGAGCTCTCTCCTTCTGTTTGATTCTGACCTCTGCCACTTCAGGAGCTGTGTGACTAAGCCCCAATTTCCCAACTTCAAAGTAGGGATAAGAATCCACCAATTCTATTCTATTGGCAGCAGAAAAAGAAAAAGTAGAAAAAGAATAGTAGAGCAGTGCTGATAGGTGATGCTTATCATTGCTCTATACTGTGTAATGTAATCTCTTTCAGTTATCTATGGCTGTATAACAAACATCCCCTAAATTTAGCTGCATAAACCACAACTTATCATATTATATCATGGGTCTGTGAGTTTACTGGGCTCTGCTGGGCAGTTCTCACTTTGGGTCTCTCAGATCATTGCAATCAGGTAGCAGCTGGGGCTGGAGTCAGTTGAAGACTCACTAGGGCTGGACATCCTAGACAGCTCATTCACATGCTGTGGTAGATGCTGATGGTCCACTAGGAGCTTCGCTCTGGCTGTCAACCATGTGCTTACATATGTTGGCTGGGTCCGTGTTGCTTGGTGCCCTAACATCATGGCAGCTGCTGGTAGTTCTTTATCTTACAAGGCAGCCCAGGGCTTTCTCACTCAGGTCAACTGCCAGATGTGGAATAAGATGGTGGGTGATCGCTCCCTTTTCTCTGCCTTCCCCTCCAGGCTGAACCGTCTTCCGGAGCTCAGCTGAGGGTAACCATGTATAGGGCTTGTCTCTTAGCAGGCCTCTTCTCTCAGGCTCAGCTGCACTGCTTTCTTCCCAATTTCAGCTGTAAACTATCAGGCAAATGGTTCATCTTTCCCTGTGGCCTCAGCTTCTTGAGCCTCTCCTTTCTGTCACATGGCAGGATCAGAACTGGCAGAGCTCTCTTTTCTGGTGTATCTCCATTTTTTATTGGACCCACCAAGAGGGCAGAGAATCAACCTAAGTCATGCCTCACTGAAGTAGTCTAATTGAAAAGGTCTCACACCCACAGGAATGGACCAGCTCACAAACATAATATTTCTTCTTTGAGGATTCATAAAGTAATTTCAACAGCCATACTCCATCCTCTGAATCCCAAAAAATATATTATATGTTGCAGAAAACCTTAAGTCATTTCGGTAGCAATGCTAAGTACAAAATCACATCAAAATCAGTTATAGGAATACAGTTTGTCTTAGGTCAAGTACCCCTCTGTAGACCTGTGACACTTAAAAAAACAAGTTATCTGCTTCCAATATACAAAGGAGAGACAGGCTTAGGATAAACATTTACATTACCATAGGAGAGATTGGGAGGGAAATGTGCCACAGATCCCCAACAGTTCTGAAAAATTACAGGGCATACTCCATTAGATCCACCTATAAAATGAATCACCCTTAAAATGATGGTTTCTTCTTTACCTCAGGACTTCATGGAGGCCCATCCTCTCCACAACCTTAACCAGTGGCCATTTTCTCAGTTTCCCCCTCATCAAGCATCTGGGGGGCAACCAAGCTCCAGACCTCACCCTCCAAGAACTTGGGCTGATGACCATACTTTCCCCAATATCTAGGAAACAGTCTCAAACACTTAGTTTACAGTGAGTTGGCAGCAACATTCTCTCATCTGTGGCATACAGCCCCAACCCTCTCAGAAAGGTGGGGTGGCAACTTGACTCTTCCTAATCTATGGAGACCAGACTCAATACCCTTGGAGCAGTGAGGTGGCAACCTACCTCTCCCCAGCCTATGGAGAACAGGCCCAACCCCTCAAAGAAGTGGGGTGGTAACCTAATTCTCCCTAACCACCAGGAAATGCCCTCCACCCTGTCAGTAGCCTGGGGTGGCCAAACTCTCCATAAACAAGGGGCTGAAACATCCACCCTCCTTAAATGTTGGGGCACACTCACCCTCTCCATATACATGGGTGGGGACCCTCTCTTGGCCCGAAGAGCAGTCTTAATTCCATACCTTAGCTTCCATGATTTTCCTCTTGAAGCCATTTTCCCTTCAATCTCTCCCCTCCGTGTCCCTTTTAGACCAGGCTGGCAGAGGTTTCATTCATCCAGATCTCACAAAAAAACTTGTTGGCTTAAGATGCAGGAAATAGGAGTCCAAGCCATCAGGCAGTAAGACTTTCCACAAGTCCTTCCTGAATAACTACATTCTCAATTCTGATGTACAAGTTCCAAATTATGTTAAGTTTTCACATGGGCTATACTCTTGGGGCTTATTTTCTAGAAGCTTGGAATGTCCAAGATCAGTCTCTAGTTTCTTTGTGCCCAGCAATTCTAAGTTTATCTCTTTCCTCTTCCATTTTGCTCTAAGTTACAAGAAGATACCAGACCACATTTTCCACATTTATCATGAAAATCTCCTTAGCTAAATGTCCCAACTCATCATTTTCAAATTCTGCCTTCCAGCTAACATCAGGAGGCAATTTTGCTAAGTTCTCTGCAACTTTAAAACACTAATCATCTTTCTTCCAGTTTCCAATAATAGTTTCATCATTTTTTTCTAAGGCTTCACTGGAAATAACTTTAGGGTTCATATTTCTACCAATAATCTCTTCGAAGCAGTCTAGGCCTTTTTATCAAGCATCTCACAATTTCTCAAAAAAAAAAAAAAAGATACCCATTACCCATTTTTAAAACCATTACAGCATTTTTGGTAATTGTAAGAAGCACAACCTCCTCCCATTACCAATTTCTAAATTAGTTTGCCACATAGCTGCCAATGCAAATTACAAGAAATGGGTGGGTTTTATAAAGGGGATGTACTAATTAGCCAAAGGGGTGGTGATGCAAAATACCAGAAATCTGCTGGCTTTTATAAAGGGTATTTATTTGGGATAGAAGCTTACAGTTAACAGGCCATAAAGCACAAATTACCTCCCTCACCAAAATTTATTGCCATGTGTTGGAGCAAGATGGCTGCTGACATCTGTAAGGGTTCAGGCTTCCTGGGTAACTCTCTTCCCAGGGCTTGCCTCTCTCTGGGCTCAGCTGCTCTGGTCTCTCCACAAGGCCAGCTGTAGACTATTAGGTGAACAGCTTGTTTCTCTTCCTGGGGCCTTCTCTCTTTCCTTACAATCAAGCTCCTCTGTATGTTTACTTCCTGGGGCTCCAGCTCAAGACTCCAGTATCAAAACTCCAACCTCCCTTCTCTGCAGTACAGTTTCTCTGTGAGTCCCCGCTCCTTGGTTTGGTTGCCCCAACGTCCTACTGACATGGCCCAGTCAAAGCCTTAGTCATTTTTAATCAAGTAAAAGTAAAACTGCTGAACCCAATACAGTCTAATACACCCAGAGAAAAAGACCAATTTGCAAACATAATCCAATATTTCCTTTTGGAATTCATCAATAATATCAAACTGCTACAGGGGATTTATTTGCATAAAAGCTTACAGTTCCAATGCCATTGAAAGTCCGACTCAAGGCACCATAAGAGGTGTTTCTCACCCAAGTCAGCTGCCATGTGTTGAAGCAAGATGGTGGGAGATCTCTGCCTGGTCTCAGCCTTTCCCTCCAGGCTGTATCATCTCCCAGAGCTCAGCTAAGGTTAACCAAGCATAGGGCTTTTCTCTTACTGAGCCTTTTCTCCTTCCAGCTCAGCTATAGGCAAAACTGGAGTCTTTCCTTTCACATGGCAGAATCAAACATGGCAGTTCTCTTTTTTTCATATCTGTCCATGTGAGTCTGTTTTTTATTGGGCCCAGCAAGAGGGTGGAGACTCAACCTGAGTCATGCCTCCCTCAGATGTAGTCCAATTGAAAGAAGATCTCATACCCACAGGAACAGCCCACAAACATTATCTTTCTCTTTTAAGATTCATGAAATAATTTCAAACTGCTACAACCTATAATTACCTATTTTCATCATGAAATCATTTCCTTTAGTTACTATATAAATGCAAGCCAAAAAGTTCAAATATACCTGCACATATAACTAAGTGGCCCCATGCAGACCCAATTCCTAGTGAAGAATTGTACATGTTTCCATCCTACTTTCATGGTTTTGAATGGTTAGAGGTAAGTTCACATTATTTTAAAGTGAACATTTATCTGAATCTTATTATTCCTTCAACTTAATTTTAAAATTAAAGATGCAATACTATAGAAAAAAGTTGGACCTAATGAAATCATACTTTAAAATACAATAAATCTTAAAATCATAAGCATAAAAGAAAAAAATCTGATAAAATTTTAAATATTAAATAATACTTTATTTTAATCAACATTAAGTACTAAAAGTAAAATTATAGTAGTTTGGTAAAGTTCTACAATAGCAAGTTACAAATCAGTTTTTACAAAAGTAGTACAAGTGGTATACTTCCCATTTTATTTACTTATCTTTCACTTGTTTTAGATAATTAATTCTCAGTAGTGATAAAAAATTTGATTACCTGAGAGTATTCATTATTCTAAACTTGCTTTACACTCTTTTCCCCCAGAAATGGTAATCCTTAATACTTAAGCAAGCACACTTTTCTTTATCATCCTCCAATTTCATTAAGCTGTAAACCTTATTTTGGATGTATAGGATATTTAAATTTTTAAATACATTCTGTACTTTCACAATTTAGTGGAATGTACAAACAACACAATTGAGGCTTATGTTTTATTATTTATAAGTGTGAATACTGAAGAGTTATTTGGATTTACTTACTTTTTCTCCATAGGAAAACTGTTCAGATCTGAGGACTTAACTGAATTTGTACGTTTTTTCTTAATGTTCTACAAAAAAAAACCCATAGACAATCTCTTGGAAGACATGTTTTACATGAAGATGTGTAACCTAGGAGACTCTCTTGTGAGTATTTATTTACTCTATGAATGCCAAATACATTAGGAAAATACTTTATGTAGAATCTGATTACCTAAAATTTGTTTACTAAACTAAATCTAATGGGTACATCAAATTTTCTAAATTCCCATGTCTTAAATTTTGACTGACACTTTTACCTAGTAAATGAAGTAATGAGGGGGAAAAAAAGTGAAATAATATGAGGTAATCAGGCTATAACTAAGCTACTTATTCTAGTAGAATAGTTTTCTTTCAAGAGAGAAACATGCCCTCAAAAATTGGAGATTTTTATTTCTACTTTCCAATCTGCATGCCTTTTTTTCTTAATTGCACTGAATTGGACTTCCAGTACAGTGTTGAGTAGGAGTAATAAGAATGGACATCATTGCATTGTTCCCAATCTTAGGGAAAAGCATTCAGTCTTTCACTATTAAATATGAACTTAGCTGTAAGATCTCTTCTATATATGCTCTTTCTCATAACAGGGAAGTCCCCTTCTATTCCTGGTTTGCTGAGAGTTTTTATCATGAATGGATGTTGAGTTCTGCGAAGGCATTTTCTGCATCAATTGATATTAACATGTGGTTTTCTTCTTAAGACTCTTAAAGAAGTCTAAATTGGTAGATCACATTATATGATTTTCAAATATTAAGCCAGTGTAGTATCTGTAGGATAAACAATCAATATGCTTTATATATTTTTTTTTCCTGGATACAAATCACTATTATTTTGCATCTATATCCATTAGGATTTGACTTTGATTTTCTTTCTCCCCTGCCCCGCCCCTTTCCTCAGTTGGTTTTTGTGTCAGGATAATGCTGGTCTCATAAAATGACTTGGAAAGTGTCCCATTCTCTTCTGTTTTCTAGAAGATGTGTTGAATTGGTTTTATTTCTTGTTTAAATGCTTGATAGATTTCACCATTGAAACCATATGGATCTGGGGATATCTTTTTCAGAAGATTTTTCACATGGATTTAATTTCTTCAGTTGTCTATTTTATGTTGGGTCAGTTTTGATAGTTTGTGGGTTTTGATGAATTGGTTCATTTTATTTAAGTTGCAGAACTCGTGTGTGGAATTGTTCATCATGTGCCCTTATTATTCTTTTATATGTGAAGTATTTCATGATATTCTGTCTTTAATTCAAAAGAGTCATTTATGTCATCTTTCCTACGTTGTCAGTCTTGTTAGAGATTTATTAATTTTATTGCTCTTTTAAAAGAACCAGCTTTTGGTTTCATTAATCTTCTCTATTGCTTTTATGTGTTCAATTTTTTTCTGCTATTATTATTATTATTTTCTTCCTTATGCTTGCTTTGGGTTTATTTTGCTCTTTTCTCTAGTTTCTTAAGGTGGGAGCTGAGATTATTAATTTGAGAGCCTCTTTTCTCAAAGATTTAATTCTTTGTATTTCTCTCTAAGTAGCAGTAGCTACAGCTCAGATACATTGTACATTCATTTTCATTCAATTCAAAGTATTTTCTAGTTGCCTTTGAAACTTCCACTTTCACCCATGGCTTATTCAGAAGTGTGTTGTTTAATTTCAAAATGCTTGAAGATTTCTGAGTTATGTTATTTCTTTCTTTCTTTTCTCTCTTTCTTTCTTTCTTTTTAATATATCTCTATTAAATTTTGAACTTACAAAATAATCATGCACATGTGTGGAATTCCCGTACAATACCCATCCACCAACACAGTACATTGTTGTAGAATGCTTGCTACAAATTGTTACCATCAACTATGTTCTATAGCATACATTTGTTATATTTTTAACATACAGCCCCATTATTTACACAGTACATCTTTGGCATTGATGCAAGAATATTACAGTATTACAGTTGACTACAGTCCATAAGTTACATTAGTTATATTTTTCCCAAGCTTCTCCACATTCTCACCACCTTGCAATAGTGATGTACATTTGTTCTAGTTCATAGAAGGGCATTCTTATATTTGTACTATTAATCTACAATTCTCATCCACCTCTGGGTTCACTATGTTATTCAGTCCCTATATTATTCTCTAGCTTTCCTTCAATTGACATTTATATCCCTAGACTACCCTTTTTACTTACAATCCCATTTATAAACCAGTTGTGTTAGTTCTACTCACTATAATGTGTCACCATCAACTCTATCCATTTCTACACATTTACAGTTGAGTTAATTAAAACTTAGATATACATTACGCATCGATATCCCTTCTCAGCCCTCTTCTTAGCTCCTTATAACCTATACTCTTTTTGCCAGTACCATGCAGTTCTTACCACTGTAGCTAAGTAGTGATTTAAAGTCCGGAAATGAGAGTCCTCCAACTTCACTCTTCCTTCGTAAGATGTTTCAGGCTATCCCAGTCCTCTTGCCCTTACAAATAAATTTGATAATTGTGTTTTCCATTTCTTTAAAAAATGCTGGTGGAATTTTTATTGGGATTTCATTGCTTCTCTAGATCAGTTTGGGTGGAATTGACATCTTAATGGTATTTAGTTTTCGAAACCATGAGTACAGAATGCCCTTCCAGTAATTTAGGTCTTTTAAAAATTACTTTTCAGAATGCATTGTAGTTTTCTGAATACAAGTGCTTTATATTCTTGGTTAGGTTTATTCCTAAATACTTGATTCTTTTACTCACTATTATACATGGGATTTTTTCCTAGCTTCCTCCTCAGATTGTGCATTACTAGTGTATAGAAACACTATGGATTTTTGATCTTGTATCCTGCCACTCTGCTGAAATAGTTTATTAGCTTTAGCAACTTTGTTGTAGATTTTTCAGGACTTTCTAGGTATAGGATCATATCATCTGTGAATAGCTAAAGTTTATTTCTTCCTTTCAAATATGGATGCCTTTTATTTCTTTTTCCTGCCTGATTGCTCTAGCTAGAACTTTAGCATTATATTGAACAACAGTGGTGACAGTGGGCATCCTTGTCTTGTTCCCAATTTCAGTGGGAAAGCTTTCAGTCTTTCACCATTGAGTACAGTGTTAGCTGTGGATTTTTTATATACAGCCTTTTTCATGTTGAGGAAATTTCATTCAATTCCTGTCTTTGGCAGTATTTATCAAGAAAGGATGCTGTAATTTCTCAAATGCCTTTTCTGCATCAATCAATAGGATCATGTGATTTTTCTTCTTTGATTTAATAATATGTTGTATTATGCTGATTGATTTCCCTGTGTTGAACCACCCTTTCATGGCTGGTATAAAACTCCCTTGAACATGATGAATAATTCTTTTAATGTGTTGTTGGAGTCAATTACCAAGTATTTTGTTGAGGATTTTTGCATCTATATTCATTAAGAAAATAGGCCTATAATTTTATTTTTTCCTAATATCATTGTCTGGCTTTGATATTATGGTGATATTGGCTTCATAGAATGAGTTTGGTAGCATTCCTTCTTCAGTGTTTTGGAAGGTTTTGAGTAAGGTTGGTTTTAAATCTTCTTTGAATGCTTCGTAGAACTCACCTATGAAACCATCTGGTCCTGGTCTTTTCATTTGGGGGAGTTGTTTGATGACTGTTTCAATCCCTTTACTTGTGATTGTTTTGCTGAAGTCTTCCATTTCTTCTAGGGTCAGTGAAGGTTGTTCATATCTTCCTGGGAATTTTTGCATTTCGTCTACATTGTCTAGTGTATTGGTGTGTAGTTGTTCATAGTATCCTCTTGTGATCTCTTTTATGTTTGTGAAGCCAGTAGTAATGTCTGCATTCCCATTTTTTATTTTATTTATCTGCATCTCTTTTTCTTTGTCAGTCTTGCTAAGGGTTTGTCGATTTTGTTAATCTTCTTGAAGAACCAACTTTTAGGTTTTTTGTTTTTTTGTTTTAAATTACAGAAGTCTTTTATTAATAACAAGACAATCATCACATATTTATTATTCCTGTTAAAACATTAGAATTATCTAAATTCTATAACTTTCTAGTAGTTCTTACAAGTAAACTATATCAAGCAATCATAAAAATATGCTTACATTTTAAAATGTGGGAAATAATGACATTAATCTTATATGACAATAGCACTCTAGGAAAAAAAGAAATATGAGAACTTTTGATAATACTTGGGAAAATGGAGAACAAAGATTAAACACACTAAAAATAACTTCTTTATATATACATATATATATTATAAAAAGCACTAAAAATCAATACCTTCTGTATATATACATATATATGTGTATGTGTGAACAAGAATGCTTACTCCCAAACATTTTTAACTTGAAAAAAAATTTGTCACCATACTTTTTTTTGAGCATTTTTTATTATATTTTTGAAGATATCTAGATCACAAAAAAATACTACATTAAAAAAATATAAAAGGTTCCCACATACCCCACACTCCACCCCTCCCCCCAGTTTTTAAAAATTCTATTTTTTTTCCATCTTGTTTTTACTTATTTCTGCTCTAATCTTTTGTTTTATTATTCCTTCTGCTTGCTTTTGGAATAGTTTGCTCTTCTTTTTCTAGTTCCTCCAGTTGTGTAGTTAGGTTATTGATTTTAGCTCTTCCTTCTTTTTTTAAATGTAAACATTGAGGGCTATAAATTTCCCTCTCAGCAACATCTTTGCTGCATCCTATAGGTTTTGATATGCTGTGTTCTTATTTTCAGTTGTCTCAAGATATTTATTGGTTTCTCTCACAATTTCTTCATTGACTCATTTATTATTTAAGAGTTTGCTGGAAAAAAAACAATTAAAGAAACAGTATAAATAGAAAAAAGAGGGTGTTGTTTAATCTACATATATTTGTGAATTTTCCCTTTTTCTGCCTGCTGTTGGTTTCCAACTTTACTCCATTATGATCAGAGGAAATGCTTTGTATAACTTTGATCTTGTTGAATTTATTGAGATCTGCTTTATGACCCAACATATTGTCTATCCTGGAGAAAGATCCATGAGCACTTGAGAAGAATGTATCTCTTGCTGTTTTAGGGTGCAGTGTTCTGTATATATCTACCCATATATATGTTTAGTCCATTTATCGTATTATTCAAGCTGTTTCTTTATTGATCCTCTTCCCAGATGTTTTGTCCAATACTGAGGGTAGTGTGTTGAATTCTCCAACTACTGTTGTAGAGACATCTGTTTTCCCCTTCAGTTTTGCCACTGTTTGCCTCATGTAATTTGGGGCATCCTGGTTATGTGTAAATACATTTATGATTTTTATTTCTTCCTGGTGAATTACCCTTTTTATTACTATATAATGTCCTTTCTTGTCTCTTATAACAGTTTTGCTTTTTAAAGTCTATTTCATCTGATGTAAGTATAGGTACTCCAGCTTTTTATTTTTGGTTATTGCATGCATGGAATATATTTTTCCAGACTTTTACTTTCAATCTATTGGTATCTTTGGGTCTAAGGTGAGTCTCTTATAGACAGCATATAGATAGACCATATTTTCTTACCCTTTTTGCCAGTCTTTGTCTTTTGATGGCGAGTTTAATACATTAACACTCAATGTTATTATTGTAAATGCAATTCTTCATCCAGTTTGACCTTTGGGTTTTATCTATCAAAATTTGTTTTTCACCTCTAGTTTTACACCTGTAGTTACTTATACTGGTATAATCTTCATTTCTTGACTCTCTTCCAAGCCTCTCCCTCCTGTCTTTTCTTTTCAGGCTGTAGCACTCCTTTAGTGTTTCCTACAAAGCTGATCTCTTGTTTAAAGTCTCTGTTTATGTTAATCCCTGAATATTACAAACTCCCCCTCGTTTTTGAAAGACATTCTTCTCAGATATAAGACTCTTGGCTGGCAGTTTTTCTCTTGCAGTGTATTAAGTATATCATCATGCCCCTTCCTTCTTTTCTCCATGGTTTTCAATGAGAAATCAACATTTAATCTTATAATGGTGGATCACTCTTGTTGCTTTCAGAATCATCTCTTTATCTCTGATATTTGTCATTTGAATAGTAGGTGTCTCAGAAGTATGTTTATTCAGATTTATTTGGATGGGAGTACGTTATGCTTCTTGGACACAGATACCTATGTCTTTCAATAGGGTTGGGAAGTTTTCTACTCTAATTTCTTCAAATATTCCTTCTGCCTCTTTTCCCTTTTCTTCTCCTTCTGGGACACCCATGACACATGTTTGCATGTTTCTTACTGTTTAGTTCACTGAGACCTTGTTCAATTTTTTCCATTCTTTTCTTCATCTGTTCTTTCTTATGTTTACTTTCTGAGGTCATGTCTTCAAGTTCACTGATCCTTCTGCCTCCTCAAATCTGCTGTTATATGCCTCCAGTGTATTTTTTTACTTTTATTTTCCCAGTGTATTTTTAATTTCATTTATTGCACCTTTCATTCCTGTAAGATCTGCTATTTTTCTATGTATGCTTTCAAATTCTTCTTTATGCTCATCCAGTGTCTTCTTAATATCCTTAATCTCTTTAGCCATCTCTTTGCATTTATTAAGGAGATTTGTTTGAAAATCTATGATTAGTTGTCTCAACCCTTTACGTCATCTGGAGCCTTATCTTATTCCTTTGACTGGGCCATATCTTCCTGTTTCTTGGTATGGATTATAATTTTTTGTTGTTGTCTTGTCACCTAGCTTACTAGATCTATGTATTCTGGATGCAGTTTCTCTCTTTAGGACTTTTTTGCCCTTTCTCTCTTGCTGGTTGTGTAGCAGGAGCTGAATATGTAGTTGGTATTCTAAGCTATGGAGGCTTAAGCTGCCCATGTTGCCCTAGGAACCGAAGAATCTTCTCCAACCTTTCTCTTCTGCCAGAGCCACAGCTATGTGTAGTAATCCAAACTGTGCAGGCCAAGACCATCTGTAGTTTCTCAGAGAAATTGTTGAGGCATCACACCCCTCATCCCCTGCCCAGGAAGGGATGGCACTGCAGATGTGTGCAGCAAACTAAGCTCTGCAGGTCAAAACTGACCACAGTTGACCAGGTAGACTAACATACCTCCAGTCCCCCTCCTCCCTTGGCAGGGGTGGGGATGGACCTTCTGAAGTGCCCAACAATATAATCTATGTGGGCCGAAAGTGCCTGCAGTTACCCTGAAAGGCTGAGGGATTACTGTCACTTCTTCCCTTTAAGGGGTTAGGATGGAAACACAGGCACCCAACAAATAGTCTTTGCAAGCCAAAAGCACATGCATTTGCCCAGAGAGGCTGAGGAAACACCAGCCCCCTTCTATTATATGGGGGCGGGCAGAGGTGGCGCACTCAGTGTGCAACAAACCAGTCCATGTGGGCCAAAAGCATCTATAGTTGTCCAGAGAGGCTGAGGAAACACAGCTCCCCTCCTATGTTATTGGGGTGCAGGGATCGAGCTAAGTTCTCTGAGTATCCAGTCTGTGTGGGCAGTTTCCCAGAAAGGCTGTGAAAACACCAGCCTCCTCTCTCCTATGGGGGGAAGAGAGGGTAGAGACCCAGTTGCTCAGCAAACAAGTTCATTTGGGCTGAAAGCACCTGCAGTTGCCCAGGGAGGCTGAAGAAACACAGCTTTCCTCCTGTCCTATTCGGAGGCAGGAATGGAGTTACAGGAGTCCTAGTATATAGTCTGTGTCAGTGGAAAGCACCTATAGTTGCCCTGAGAGACTGAAGAAACTTTAGCCCTCTCCTATTCTATGTGGGGTGTGGAGAGGGGCAGGGATGGAATCAAAGATACTCAACAAACCAGTCCATGTGAGTGAAAAGCACTTGCAGTTGCCCAGAAAGGCCAAGGAAACACAGCTCCCCTCCTATCCTATTGGGGGAGGTGGGAATGGAGCCCCAGGTGTCCAACTATCCACTCAGTGCTGGTTGAAAGTGCCTGCAGTTGCCAGGAGAGATTGGTGCAGGTCCTGCCAGCTTCCTCCCTGCCAGAGTTGAGGCTGGGTCCTAGGTTAGGGCTGTAACCCAGTCTGGGTGGAAAGAAGCCAGTCCCTACAGTCACTGTGATTTTCAGTCAGCCCTGCTTCCCCTCAAGTCAGGGATGAAGATAAAATAGCACCTAGAGGCCTCTCTTTGACTTAGACAGGTTCCAACTTCAGCTGTTCTTAAGATTATACTTTAGCCAGCCAAATTTGCTAGTCAGCAGTTGAAGTCAGTGATTGACCATCTCTTTCTCCCTCATTTTTGGGAAATAGAACTTCGAACTCCAGCCACGGAATAGCTCCCAAGGCAGCTTGTGCTGCCAGTGGAGGATGAGTACTGGCCTCTGTGGCCTGGAGTTCTCTACTCAGGAATCTTCTCTACAGATGGGCAGTCTCCTCCTTCCATTCTTTCAAGGATATTGCAGGATGCTCTTCTGGTCTACTCGTCCCCCCAAACTGGTGCTTTAGATAGCTCTAGATGGTAACTGCCTGTAAGACGAGCTGACTTCTAGAGCTTCTTACTCTGCCACCATCTTGATTGCTTCTCCTGTAATTGCTTTTTAACTTGATTCCATTTTTTTATGACCAGATATATACATTCTATGATATGAAGGCAGATAGAGTTAAGGGATAGTTTTGACATGGACTATGGAGGCATATAAGATACAAGAATTTTGGGTATGGAAGGAATCATGTGTATTCAGTTTTGGACATGTTGAATTTGGATTCCTCTGAGTTAACCAAATGGAATTGTCCATGAGGTACTTATGTGTGATCAAGTAAATATAGAGACTTCAAGAGATATATCGAGGCTGGAGATGTATATTTGGAAGTCTTCAGCATACATTGTGGTCAGTGAGGCTATGGGAATGGATGACATCTTCCAGGAAAGATTTATTTAGTATATGATTCCACTCTCATTTTCCCCTTACTATTCACTTGCTTTAAATAGGCCTTCTATTTTAAAAATTATTAGTTATAGAAATTTGAGATGTATTTTTTTCAGGATTTTCTATGTATGCAATATCTAACTTCTCAAATAACAATCATAATAATTTCAAGTGTTTGTTTTTAATGAGTGATGTCACAGAACCTCTTTCTTTTATTTTTAAGGAGCTTATTCAAATGCTTTTCCAATAAATACAATATTGACTCTTTGTTTTAATTATATACTTTTTAAATTTTAATAAGAAATCAAGGAGCGTGTAATTAAGTACAGGAATTACTGACTAAGGTAAGAGAAAGACAGAGTAATAAGGCCAAGAAAATATTAAAAACCGTACTTAAGTTATTAGAATAAAAAGAAGGAAGATGAAAGTTATAGGGGGTAAAACTGTTTTTCTAAGTAGAGTTCATGAAAATACATGCTTTAACCAAGACCTACTTTTATATCCTTACTCTTTTGTTGTAATTTTAAGAATAAAAAGCTAAGAATTAAATGTTTTTATTTAAATCTTAAAATACTAGTAAAGAACTATAGCAAAACTAATATAATAAGTATTCTGCCATTAATAAATGCAATAAAAAGGAATGTTTGGGATTTTAACAGAAGATTGTTTTTTCTCTTACTTTTTCCCCAGAGAAAATGTGTACAAAAAAAGAAGCATAGTCGTATTCAGTATTCACCTTCTCTTTTTCAGCATGTGGGTATACATTCATCATTCCCTGGAAGGGAACAATATTACAAAGTAAGATTTTGAAATGTAACTTCAGTAGTATGTAATGTTTCATAAACATGTTATTTAGTAAAGGAGTGTTGAGAACATGAGAAATACTGTAAAATGCAGTTGTTTAAACATAGTCAATCTTGTAACAGAACTGTATATGTTACAAAGATCATGTACAGATTGGACTTTTAAAGACCCAAGATACCTATCATGGTTAGAAAAATCTAGCCTCAGTAAATGTTGCCATACTGTTCCCAGCTGTACAATTCAAATAAGGAGACTTAAAAAGCATTTTGAAAATCTTAACAATATTATGTTAGTCTAAAAATTAAAATTATACAACAAAAATATTAATTCAAAAATACAGTATTCCTATTATCTAATTGAAATGTATTAAGGTGTTTATTTCAGCTTACTTTTTAACAGATGAAGGCTAATTGAGCGTTGTTTGATTTTTAGTGATCCTAAATTTTTACATTATTTTTGGAAACAATATTACTTATAATTGACTTAGCACTTTGGTAGCAAAGAAGAAACAAAGACTTCAGTGTCCAAACGTATAGTTTTTTAGTTATAGTGGCCTAAGGGGTGTTCATGATATTGGGCCTTCTTCATCTGTAAAATGAAGAGGTTAACTTACATGTTCATTAAGATTTCTTCCACCTCTAAAATGCTATTAACTCTCAACCTTCCTAGTTTCTTCACATAACAAAGTAAATTATTGTTTTAGTCCTTTGTCAATTGCAATGAGAAAAATGTACTTATTCATCCATCAGTTCATCCATCATTCATAATCTGCCTCTTCCTTCCATTTCTGTGTATTCTAGTGTGCACACCTGAACAGTACCTGTAACACAGTCTGAACTTACTAATAAATGTTCACTATTAGCTATCAGGCAAGGTTAAATTCATGGTTGAAAGCATTTATTAAACAAGACAAGAAAGTGCCCAGATAATGAAAATTTAAATATCATGAATCTTTATGCAAAAAATAACACCAAGAAAATACATAAAACAAAGTTACAGGTAACATGAAAAGAAACTGGTCTATAGCAGTCTATTTTTTGGTGCTATTATAAATGGAATTCTTTTCTTCTGTTATGAATATATTTTGCCAAAGATATTTTAAGAATTTTAAACTAACTTTGTAAGCACATGATGAATTTAGTAGACTACACATTAAAAATATTGACTATGAATAATTTAACTTCCAAATTGATACACAAAAAAAGTACCCACAGATACCTACATACACAAATAATAAAACCTACAAATTCATTTGATCTTGTGAAATAGCAGAACTACTACATGGCACAACTTGAAAGAGTTACCATTCACATTCTAAAGTGTGAGAATATTGATTCATTAATTCATTCAAGAAATATTTATTTAGCATGCATTATGTTTTAGGCACTTAGGACACAAAACAGAACACAACAGATAAAAACTCTATGTTCTAGTTCTAATTTAATAATGACATACTACCTTCTGAGTATTTGTTCTGTAGCCCATTTTATACTATATTTACTAGATATATATCTGACATGTTTAAGGATTATTTATTTCCAACTGGGTTTTCTTTATACTGTTCCATAATTTTTCCAATGTAAATGTATTTATTCATATTTTGATGGCATAATCTTTTTTTATGATTCATGCCACATAAAATAAAAAATTTAATAAGATGTCAAATATGATTATATATTAATCATTTTCTGAATTTCTAACAGGATTTCTTTTATTAGGGATTTCATAAATCTAACAGCTTTTTAAAAAATTATCAGAGTCATTCTTTGGAAAAAAGCCATATTAAAGATTAGACCATTTCTTGACTTTCTTCATAGTGGATAAGAGAATGCATCATATATTAAAAAGCAAGTCTTCAATAATAAAATGGTAAGTATAAAAATTAAGATAAACATATATCATAGAATTAATATTATATTATTTTAAATTCTTATATTTTTGTGTATTCTTTTAGTTTTTTATGTGGAATCTTCTCATACTCTCCAATTGTCTATTTTAGAAGAATCTGCCAAGATCTAAACAAATCATAATTTCCTTTTCCCTATTTATCATATTCTATATAAATAAAATGAATTTAAAGACTATAGGTCTAAGACTGAAGCCTTATTCTTGTCAATAGTTGTAACAATATACACAAATCTTTAAAATATGCTAAATGAAAGAAACCAAATGAAAAAGACTACATACTGTATTTTATTTGTGTGAAGCTCTAGAAAAAGCAAAACTATAGTATTGACCTGATACTCATTATGATTATTTCCCTTTCTCTAATGACCAGTGATGATGAATTATCTTTTATCATGCTTGAGATATATATATTTTTTGTGACTTGTCACTTAAGATATTTGCCACTTTTAATAATTAGGGAAAATGGATGTGGCTCAACCAATTGGGCTTCCGTCTACTATATAGGAGGTCCAGGGTTCGGTGCCCACGGCCTCCTGGTGAGGACAAGCTGGCCCACATGGTGAACTGACCCATGTGGAGTGCTGGTCCACATGGAAATGCAGCCCCACGTAGAAGTGCTACACTGCGTGGGAATGCTGCCCTGTGTGGAAACCCCTCCATGCAGGAGTGCCAGCTGATGCAGAGAGCTGGTGCAACAAGATGTCACAACAGGAGACACAGAGGAGAGAAAATAAGAAGACATAGCAGAACAGGGGAGTTGAGGTGGTGCAAGAGAGTAATTACCTCTCTCCCACTCCAGAAGGTTTCAGGATTGGTTCCCAGAGCTGCCTAATGAGAATACAAGGAGACACAGAAGAACACACGGCACATGGACACAGAGAGCAGACAACAGGGGGAATGGGGGGTGGGGGGAATAAATAAAATCTTTTAAAAAGTAATTAGATTGTCTGTTATTGAATCATAATACAGCAATATATTTACTGGACACAAGTCCCAGCCAATGGCTTGCATTTTCATTTTCTGAAGAGGCTCTTTTGATAAGCAGAAAAAATTTTAATTTTGATGGAGTACATTTTCTCAACTTTTCTTTTATACTTTGTGCTTTTTGTGTTGTAACAGAAGAATCTTTGTGTAACCCATCATCTCAAAGATTTTCTCTTCTGCTTTATTCTAGAAATGTTATGGCTTTAGCTTTAGCTTTTAGGTCTATGCACCATTTTCAGTTAATGTTTTATATGTCGTGAGGAAATGGCCAAGACTCGTTTTCTTCCATAAGGATATTTAGTTTTTCTAGGACCATTTATTGAAAAGACTATCTTTTCCCCAAGGATTTAACTTAGCCCCTTTGTTGAAACCCAACTGATCATATAACTGTGGGTCTACAGACACTCACACATAAGAACACAGGGGAATAGCGAGAGCTCCATAGACATGGAAGAGAAAAGAACTTGTCAGCTTTAATCCTGCAGCCCCAGGAAGAGAGATAAGCCATTCACCTAATAGCTTACAGCTCACTTTGTGAAGAGAACAGAAAGAAATGAGCCCTCCAGTGCAGAGTTGAGATTGGAAGAAGCTGGGCCCACAGAACCTTAAGAGGAAAGAGGAGGGCTGAAACCTCGCAGATATCGGCCACCATTTGTTCCAACATGGGCAACAGACATTTGGTAAGAAAGTACCTCTTATGGTACCTTGAGTTGGTACTCTTTAGGGCCTTGCAACTGTAAGCTTCTACCCCAAATACACTCTATAAAAGTCAAAAAATTTCTGGTACTTTGCATCAGTACCCCTTTGACTGACTAATATACCCTCCAAAGACATTCCCTATAGAGAGAATCAGATTGTAGACAACTAAAACAATGTAAGAAACAGGTCAAATTGCCCTGTGGCATAGGATTACCTGATTTAAGCCATACCATACAACATCCAAGAGTGGGAAAGTCTATCTCACGGGATTAGAGAAGGCATTCAAATTCTTGTAAATGACTAAATTCCTAAGTCTATGAGCAAGGACCAGCTCAGGACAAGACCCAGGCTCACAAAGATAGGACCCTGGACTTCACATTCATCTTGGGTTGGTCATCTTGAAAGGAAGGCTAAACTCTGAAGGAAAACACAGCCAATGCACAGCCGATTTCCAAAGAGTGGGAAATGTGCTATTTTCATTGGTTTGTTTGTGTTTTTTTAGGTCCTGGCACTCAAGGAAATTTCTATCTTATCACTAGCTCAGTACAAATTTAAGTACAAATAGCTGAGAAACTAAACCCAGAGTAACACTTGAAAATATTAAAATGTCCAGTGTGCAGCTACAAATTACAAGACAAAGAGGAAATAATGGCCCATCCAAAGGAAACAGATAAAGATCTAGAAACCATCAAAGAAAAAGACCAGACTTTTGGACACATCAAACAAAAATTTTTAAAGAGTGATCCTCAGTATGTTCAAGGAGATAAAGGCATATAAGGAGAAAGCACTAAAGGATATAAGGAAAACAATAAATGAACAATATGAGAATCTCAGTATGAGACAGACATTTTACAAATGAACCAAACAAAAATACTGGAGTTGAAGAGCAAAATTACTGAAATGAAAAATTCTCTAGAGGGTTTCAAGCAGTAAATTGGAAATGACAAAAGAAATAATCTGTAAGTCAAAGACAAAACAGATGAAATATTTTAGGCAGAGGTAGAGAAAGAAAAAAATTGTTTTGAGTGAACAGAGTCTGAGACCTGTGGTACACTGTCACCTAAAGTAACATACACATTATGGGAGTCCCAGAAGCAGAAGAAAGAGAGAATATTCAAAGAAATTATGACAGAAAACTTACCAAATTTAACTCCAGACATGAATATACACATTCAAGAAGCCCAACAAACCCTGAACAGGATAAAATCAAAGAGAACCATGCCTAGAGACATTGATAGTAGATGAAGATTTCTGAAAGCTGCAAGAGAAAAGCAACGTGTTATGTACATGGGAGTCCCAATAAGATTAAATGCCAATTTCTCACCAGAAACTGTGGAATCAAGAAGGGAGTGAGGTGACATATTTAAAGTGCTAAAAAAAAAAAAAAAAAAAAAAGTTGTCAGCAATGGATTCTATCTCTGGTAAGACTGTCTTTCAAATATGAGGAGAGATTTAAACTTCCCAGAGAGCTGAAAGCTGATAGAGTTCATCACCACTAGACCTGACCTACAAGCCTTACTAAAGGGAATGTGTATGTTATTAAAGTTAAAGTAGCAGCTAATCAAACATGATATAGATTTAGGATGTTAAAAATGTAAGTGAAGGGATAAGACAGGGGCATTGGGATATTATTGGGTTGGGCTTTGCAGGCTTGAGGGAAGCTAGGGTTGGGAGGATGGGTCAGATGGTACAGGGAATTTGGTGGAGGGGTGGGGGAAGCAAGTGAACATGGCAGGTTGTTGAGTAAGTGGTTCAAACTATAATGTTGAGAAAAGTCTTTAGAAAATATGATAAGGAAGGGTTACTGGTATAAGGTGTTTGATGGGTGTCATCTGGCACAGGGTGCACCTGGGGCAGGCTTTCAGGGAGTGTGTGAGTACTCATCATGTCATAGTATGCCATATCAGTGGGTGGAAACCCATACAATAGCAGGAAGGTGTTATCCTCCATCTTGGGGAGGATTGATGTTCCCAAACAGAGGGGAGGATGTCTCTCGAGAGCACGGGTGGCTCCCAATGGGGGAGGACAGAGTAGTGTGTCAAGCCCTCAGCATTGTTGGAAGTATCTATGGATCTTGTCCTTCAAGCAGTGAAGCTTGGTTGTCACTGTGGGTCCAGAGGGGAGGAGGAGAGAGGAATTGAAGAGTTGGAAGAGGGGGTAACTGGGGGCAATGGAAGTGTTCCGCATGATCCTGCAATTATGGATACAGGCCATGTTAAATATCACTAAAAATGTATGAAGTTGTATAGTCTAAAATGTAAAGGATAATGTAAACTATAATGTAACCATGGGTAGTAACTATGTTTCAATATCTGTACATCAGTTCCAGCAAATGTAACATCCACATGTAAAAAGATCATTGCTGGGGAATGGGGGAAAGGCTTTGATGTTGAATATATGGGAGTTCCCTATATTCTATATGTGACTTTACTGTGAGCTAAAACTTTTTTGAAGACATATATATATATTAAAAAAGGATGTAGACACTAAGGAAGAAATGGAAAAGATTGTATTGCCACTGTACATACAGGGCAACACCTATTAAAGTAATGTAAGGCAAAATGCCAAAAAAAAATTTATGATATTTTTTATTACCCCAATTTCTTTTTTACTTTATTTTAGTTTCTCTAAATTATTATGTATTCTATTTCTAATCTTTAAACCTATCATTACTATTTCATTTTCCTATTAATTGAATTTGGCAATGTATTAGACTTCATTTTTTAGGAAGTTTTGGATCACAGAGGGTTTCAACTATGGATGTGGGGTGTCATTGAAGGGGGATGCATGGGTGGGAGGGAGTTCTCCAGGGCATGCATATAGGGTATATAGATATGTTTGGATGTTTGCCGTATTGACATAGGGGGAGAATTTCACTCAACAACTGAGGGAGTGCTGAGTCCCCATTCCAGGAACTCTGTCACACTCCCCAATGGAGCAGCAACAATCCCCTAAGTACAAGGTCAAAGACCAGTGAAGAAGGATAGTCCAGTGCTGGACCCTTGATGCTGATTACTATGCTTATGAGCCTCTATGCTTGAAATTTCAACTAGGCCTAGAGCTGCAGCATGTCTAAGAGTTAGAGAGCCTCTATGTTGCTCAAATGTGGCCACTCTTTAAGACAAAATGAGCATATAAATGCATTACCTTCCCCCAATGTGGGATATGACTCCCAGGGATGAGCCTCCCTGCTGCTGAGGGATTACTTCCAAGCACCAACTGGTGATGCAACTAGAAAAAGACCTTGAATAAAAGGGGGAAATGAAGGACAACCACCACACCATGGAGCCTAGAGTGATTACAACTGAAAGTGGGAGGATTGCATCCAGCATCCATGTGGAATCTGAGCCTCCTCTTGACATAGAGGTGCAATGGACACAACCAATCCAATGTCCACATAGAAAAGGTGGCATTGGATTGGGAAAAGTGGACATGGTGGCTGATGGGTATGGGGAAAGGCAGGAAGAGATGAGAGGTGGAGGCGTCTTTGGGACATGGAGCTGCCCTAGATGGTGCTTCAGGGGCAATCACCGGACATTGTAAGTCCTCACAGGGCCCACTGGATGGAATGGGAGAGTATGGGCCATGATGTGGACCATTGACCATGAGGTGCAGAGGTGCCCAAAGATGTACTTACCAAATGCAATGGATGTGTCATTATGATGGGAATGAGTGTTGCTGGGGGGGGGAGAGGTGGGGTGGGGGTGGTGGGGTTGAATGGGACCTCATATATATATATATATATTTTTAATGTAATATTATTACAAAGTCAATAAAAAATAAATAAATAAATAAATAAATAAAGGGGGAAATGGTAAAGACAAATGAGTTTATATGGCTAAGAGACTTCAAAATGACCTGGAAGGTCATCAGAGGGATCATGCTTACACACATCTCAGCAGGATCTCAGAGACAGCCAAAGTAGATACAACCCCAGGTAGGGGTGCTCCTAACCCCAGGTCCTATGGTGATGACAGATGGCTATGGATTTCAGTGTCTTGCCAGTGGGCCCTGTTTTGGAATTTGTGCTCCTGAGTGTGATGGAGTTGGACTCAGATGTGACCTCTCTATGCATACCTCTTCTTTTACTTTTACTGAACCTTGGTTGGTGCTGGAGATGGTGTACGTTCAAGAGACTTGAATCTCTGGATGGTCTATGTGTTGGCTGGACCCTGAGCCTTAGCAAAGCGGCAACACCTATTGTCCAGTTCGTTGGACTTACCCAGATCAGCAAACAGCGAGGTGAGGATGGTCAAGCACCACACCAGGGTACCAAGAGAGTCTACAGCTGCAATGTGGAGAATTCCACCCATCAGTCATGTGGGATCTAAGCCCTCTCTCAGTTTAGAGGTGGAGGGAACATTGCCATCCCAGGGTCCTCAGGATGGAAGAATAAAATAGGGATTAGAGTGGACTTACTGGTATTCTACTACAGAATCATTGTGACTTTAGCAATGGAAGAAATTATATCATTGGTGCAGAGACAGTGGCCGTGGCAGTTGCTGAAGGTAGGGAGAAGGAAAAAGAGGTGTGATATTGGGGCATTTTCAGGACTTGGAGTTGTCCTAAATGATAATGCAGGGACAGATGCAGGACATTATATATCCTGTCATAACCCACTGAATGGACTGGGAGAGAGTGTAAACCACAACATAATCAATAATCCATGCTGTGTAGCAATGCTCCAAAATGTATTCATCAAATGCAATGAATGTACCACACTAATGAAAGAAGTTGTTGATGTGGGAGGAGTGGCAGGTGTGGAGAGTGGGGTATATGGGAACCTATTATATTTTTTAAGGTAGCATTTTGTGTGATCTATGTATCTTTAAAAAAAAAGATAATAAAAAAAAGTAAGACACATGGTAACCACAAAGAAAATGCATGAAAAATATATATAGAAAGAAACGAGAAAGGACTCAAAATTGTATACTACAAAAATTAAATATGAAATTAGGTATTAATGAAATAATTGAGGGGCAAAAAATGGTTTAAGACTTAAAAAGAACAAGTAGCAAAATGGCAGAAGAATGTCCTGCATTATCTTTAATTACTTTAAAAGTAAATGGATTGAACTCTCCAGTCAAAAGGCAGAGATCTGCATAATGAATAAAAAAGCAACACCCAACATATACTGTTTATAAGAGACTCACTTTAAATTCAAAGACACACATAGGTTAAAAGTGAAAAATTTTTTTTAAATGTGCCATACATATAGTAACCAAAAGAGCCCTCAGGTAGCTATACTAATATCAGATAAAATAGATTTTAAGTCAAAAACTGCTACATATAAAGGTTACATATATTGACTGTTAAAGGGGTCAATTAAACAAGAAGATATAATTATTAAAATATATACACCTAACAGCCAAGCTCCAAAATATATGAAGAAATATTGGCAAATTTGAAGGGAGAAAGGAAACGTTTTCCATTAATAATAGAAGATTTCAGTACACAGCTGTTAGGTGTATATATTTTCATATGGCCCATTTTAAAAATGGTTAGAACATACAGACATTTGTTACTATTGATGAATACATATTGAAACATTGCCACTAATCATGGATTATAGTTTATATTATAGTTTACACTCTGTCCCATGCAATTTTGTAAGTTATGATAAAATATACAAAATATCAATCATTGCTGTGTCATGCAGGACAATTCCAATGTCCCAAAAATGCCCCTTATTTTTCCCCATTCCGCCACCCCCTCAGAACCTCTAGTGGACACTGCCTCCACAGCAATGATAAAAGTTCTTTCATTGCTAGAATAACAGTAAGTCTATAGCAGAATAATAGTAAGTCTACTTTAGTCCATTGTTCATTCCCCAACCTTGAGGATTTGGGGATGGTGATGCACTCCACCTCTAATTGACAGGGGGCTTAGATCCTATGGGGTGGATAGATGGAACTCTCTTGCTTGCAGTTGCAGACTCTGTTCCTTGGGATGGGCATTATGCATTATATTTACCTTGTTAGTTGCCTGGGTGAGTCCAATGAACTAGAGAATAGGTGTTGCAACTCTGCTGAGATTCAGGTCCCAACTGGCATATCGATGGGCCAAAGATTTAATTCTCTTGGATACCCACCTATCAAGTATAGTACTAACTATAGGTTCAAATAGAAGGGGCAGAAGAACCATGTGTAGGGAAACAACAAATAAGTCCAATTCTGTCACACTGGAGAGCATAAATTCCAAAGTAAGCCCCATTGGCAGGGTGCCAAATTCCTGAGCTGTCTGCCCTTTCTGTGGAGTCTGGATGTCTCTAGAGCCCTCAGGAGCCCTACTATTTGAGGCAATATTTACTGTGGCAGTCAATGAGATCCTGCTGTGATGTGCATAAGCATAATCTCTGGCATGACCTCCTGACTCACTTTGAATTCTTTTAGGCATAAGAACTCATTTGTATTGACCATTTCCCCCTGTTGTTCAAGGTCTTTTTTCCAGGTACATTGCTAGTTGGCACTTGGTAATAATCCCTCTGTGCCAGGGAGGCTCATCACTGGGAGTCATTTCCCATGCTGGAAGGAAGGTAGTGAGTTCATATGCTGAGTTTGGCCAACAAAGAGGCCACATTTGAGCAACAAGGAGGTCCCCAGGAGGTAACTCTTAGGTAACATATAGTACAGTACTAGGCTAAGTTTCAATTTCAAAGAAAAGGTTCATAAATACAATCATTAATATAATAGGACTGGTGCAGCCAACCGATTTTTGACAAGTGTGCTGTATTAGTTAGTCAAAGGAGTGCTGATGCAAAGTACCAGAAATCTGTTGGCTTTTATAAAGAATATTTATCTGGGGTAAAGGCTTTGAGTTACGAGGCCCTAAAGAGTCCAACTCAAAGTACCATAAGAGGCAATGTCAGTGAGGGTTCAGACTTCATCTTTCCTCATAAGGTTCCATGGTCCCAGCTTCTAATAGTCTCAGCTGTAGGCTGGCATAAAGTTCATCTTTCTTTTCAGGGCTCTTTTCTTTCCAGGCTCAGCAGCTCTGTTTTCTTCACAAGGTCAGCTATAAACTGTCAGGCACATCTCTCTTCCCAGGCTGCAGGTTCCTCTGTGTATCTACTTCTCTCACCTTCTTCAATTATTATCCTTTTATATAGCCCACCAAGGGAGCAGGGAATGAACCCTCAACACCCTAATGATGTGGCCAAATCAAAGCCCTAATCTTAACGTAATTTAATCAAAGGTGTTTCAGCTGAATCTAATAGAGTCAAAAGGTCATGACTCCCAGAGAAACAGACCAGTTTACAAATACAATATTTCTTTTTTGAATTCATAAATATTATCAAACTGCCACAAGTGCCAAGACCATTCAATGGAGGAAGGAATAGTCTCTTCAATAAACAGTGCTGTGAGAACTCGATTTCCACATACTAAAGAATGGAGGTGGGGTCTTACCTTGCACCATATACAAAAATTAATTCAAAATAGATCAAGGACCTAAATATAAGAACAAAAATCTATAAAACTTCTAGAAGGAAAACATAGGGAAACATTTTCAGGACCTTGTATTAGGCAATGGTTTCTTAGACTTTATACTCAAAAAAGCATGAGCACAAAGAAATAATAGGTAAATGGAACTTTATTAAAATTTAAAACTTGTGTGCATCAAAGGACTTCATCATCAAAGTAAAAATATGAATGATAGAATTGGAGAAAATGTTTGGAAACCACATACCTGATCAGAGTTTCATATCCAGAATATACTATAGAACTTTTACAATGCAGGCACAAAAAGACAATTAACCCAATATTTAAATGGTCAAAAGACTTGAATAAACATTTCTCCAAAGAAGAGATATAAATGGCCAAAAAGCACTTTCAACATCATTAGCCATCAAATGAAAACCACAATGAGATACCACTTTACACCCACTAAAATAGCTACTATTTTCTTTGAAAAATGGCAAATAGTGTCGGAGAGGATGTGGGGAAATAGGAACATTCATTAATTGTTGGTAAGAAAGTAAAACTGCTCAGCTGTTGTGGGAAAACAGCCTGGCCGTTCCTCAGAATTTTAAGTATAAAAGTACTATAATACCCAACAATTCCATTTCTAGGTAGATACCCTCAAAGAACTGAAAGCAGGGAGTCAAACAGATACTTGACACTGATGTTCACAGTAGCATTCTTCACAATTGCTGAAGGAGGCAACCCAAGTGTCAATCAACCAGTGAATGGATAAACAAAATGTGGTATATACAGACTATGGAATAACATTTAGCTGTGAAAATGAATGAAGTTCTGATACATGTGACAATGTAGATGAACCTTGCAGATAGTATGTTGAATGAAATAAGCCAGACACAAAAGGACAAATATTGTATGATTCCACTGATATAAAAATAATTAGAATAAGGAAATTCATAGATTCAGAAAATACAATAAAAGTACCAGGGGCCATGGTGAGGGTTGGGGGGATAGTTAATGCTTAAATTGTACAGTGTTCCTGTTTGAGGTTTTGAAAAATTCAGAGTAATTGTTGGTGGTAATGGTAGCATGATATTGGGAACATAATTTTCACTACTAATTTTATATTTGAATGTGGTTAAAAGGAGAAAATTTTAGATTGTAGGTATATATATATTGTTAAAATAAAAAGTTTAGAAATACATAGGACTATACAACACAGAGAACCCTAATGTAAGCTCTGGACTATAGTTAATACTAGAATTGTAATAATACTGATTCATAAACTGTAATGAAGTTATTGGACTAACACAAAGTGTTAATAGGGATAACGCTTTGTGTGAGTTGACATATAAGGGAACTCTGTATATTCTCCATGATTTTTCTTTAAATCTTCATCTTTTGTAATAAAAAAATTAATATAGGACCTATTTTAATGCTTGGCATGTGGTCTATCTTGGTGAAGTGGTTTGAAATGTGGCCACCAAAAAGATATGTACAAGTTCTAATCCACTGATACCTGTAAGTTATGACCTTATTTGTTAAAGAGTCTTGCGAATATAATTAAGTAAAAGATCTTGAGATGGGATCATCCTAGATTAATTGGGTGGGCTATAATCCTATGGTATGTATCCTTATAAGAAGAAGAGAAGATACAAACAGAAGAGGAGGAAACACAAGGGAAAACAACACATGAAGGTGGAGGCTGAGACTTTAGTTATGTACCCCAAGCCAAAGAATTCCTGGACTTTCCAAAGCTGGAAGAGCCAAGGTAGAATTCTTCCCTAGAATCATTAGAGCAAGTTTGACCTTATAGCTCTTCAAGTTTGGACTTCTGGTCTCCATAATTATGAGAGAATTTTCTGTTATTTTAAGTCACAAGTTTATGGTAATTTGTTACAGCATTGCTAGGAAACTAATATATTTGGTGAATGAAGAATTCAGTTTGAACATGATAGCATGTTTGTGTGCTAAAAGGATGAACTAATAAAATATAAATTTTTGTCATTTTTCCTATGCCCTGGAACAGTTTATATACCAGAGTTCTTTTCAATTTCCCTGTAAAATTTTGTGACACATATCCTATTATAGGGTAGATTCTTCACTATCTTCTCAGTTTTTAAAATATTTATAGGTCTAATTTTCTAATTTTCCTTGAACTAATTTTGGTATTTTTAATTTTTTGATAAAATAATACCTAAACCTAAATATTTAAAGTCATTAATATAAACTAGTACAAACGTTCTCTTACAATGTTTGTAATTTACTCTATCTGTACTTATACTTATTCCTGGTGGGGTTTTAAAAAAATTCTCTATTTAAAACTACTATAATATGAAATGTAGCACCAATATTTACAGATTCACAGCAAAATTTCTCCAACCCTCATTTTTATATTTAGTCCCTGATTTTCTTTTATATTTTATTGTTAAAGGATTGTTATTTGTGGTTTCATTTTAAGTGACCTTAAATCTTTTCTAAATTTATTTATATTTAAATTATAAAAATAAATAAAATGAATGTTTTCAAATATTTTCCACATTATCTACAATATTTGTTGACTGTAATGACAATCTGACTATAAATTTCCCAGAAATTCCAACAACAGAAATCTACTTTCAATTACTTTAACACCATGACTATATTAAAATGGATATATATAATTTATGAATTATATACTTTTTAAAAAAAAGATTTATTTATTTATTTATTTCTCTTCCCTCCACCCCCCCCACCCCGCCCCAGTTGTCTGTTCTCTGTATCTATTTGTATCTATTTTCTTCTTTGTTCACTTCTGTTGTTGTCAGCGGCACAGGAATCTGTGTTTCTTTTTGTTGCATCATCTTGTGTGTCAGCTCTCCGTGTGTGCGGCGCCATTCTTGGGCAGGCTGCACTTTCTTTCGCGCTGGGCGGCTCTCCTTATGGGGCACACTCCTTGTGCATGGGGGCTCCCCTATGCAGGGGATACCGCGTGGCAGGGCACTCCTTGCGCGCATCAGCACTGCGCATGGGCCAGCTCCACATGGGTCAAGGAGGCCCAGGGTTTGAACCACAGACCTCCCATGTGGTAGACGGACGCCCTAACCACTGGGCCAAGTCTGCTTCCCTATATACTTTTCTAATGTAAAATTATCTTCATTGTTTAAAAGGGAGGGTCAAAACAAGGAACAAAAGAAGGAAATTGCCATGGAAACAATTATATTCTTATGAATTTATGTTATTTCTAGATGTTACTTTGTTTCTTTTTTTTCCAGAAAAACATATAAAGATAATAAGCATAACATGAAGAAACTCTCTAAACCTTGGAGGCTCAGATAACCTTGATTTCTAATGACATTTCTCAGATATTGTAGTAATGGAAATACATCATTATCTAGAAGAGGAGAAAACAATGAACAAACTAGTAGACTTCAAAGTATCAAATTACCTATGTCAAGAATAAAAGGAGATGTCTATTTATGCTGTTTATACCCTTAATGTTATGATTTAATTTAAAATAGTAAAGACAGGGAATTTTTTTTTCAATTAAGATATATATTTTATCAACTTAGATAGTCGCACTGTCACATACCTTAATAAATAACAGTTCAGAAACTTGCTTTTGTCATGGACAGATTCTGTGTGAATTGTTATATGTTCTACCCATTTACTTAAGTCATTTAAAGAAATAGAAAAGCACAATTCAAATAAGGCTGGGTTTAACTGTCTTCTTGCTTTTTAAATAAATGCATTCAAAACTATAAACTTAGCCCAAAGTACCACTTAAAACTGATTATCAAACATCTTGATATGTATATATTCTGAAAGTCATTCAGTTCTAAAGATTTAATAATTTCTTTTATGTTTTCCTTCTTAACTAATTACTTAGGAGTGAAGTTTTTTCTTTCCCAATACATGGTTTTGCATTTTCATTGTTGGTTTCCAATATAATTTGCATTGTTGTTAGTAAACTCTTAAATTTGAGAATTATTGAGAAGTCTTGTTCCATATGAATTTGAAAAGAAGGTATTGTCTCTGTATCCTCATTTAAAGATTTGTTGGATTTATTTGTTTCTATAAACTTTGCTTTCGTGCTTTTAAAAAAGTCTATTCCTATTTATTGGGTTCTACATTTGTGTTACATCAAGCTCTTTATTTTGGTTTTTCAAATCTTCTAATCTAATTTTTGTCTCTTTGAGTCACCTGTTTCTTATAGAGATATATCAGTCGGGTTCTCCAGAGAAATAAAACCAATTGTGTGTGTGTGTGTAAAGAGATTTATTATAAGAAATTGGCTCATGCATTTGTGGGGTCTGGCAAGTGCATATTCCATATAGCAGATCAGAGGATGGAAATTCTGGGTGGAATGATAAAATTTTTAATTCAAGTCTTTTGGGAATGCTATGGAGGGGTGGAGGGTGTCATCTGGAGGCAGAATTTTTTCTGAATCTTGAAACCCTCAGTTTTCCCCTTTATGACCTCCAATTCATTGAATGGGGCCCACTCATATTTCCTTAAATTCAACAGATTGTCTATGATAATCCTATCTTTTAAATACCTCTACACTAACAACTGGGACAGTGTTTGACCAAACAACTGGTCACCATTACCTAGCCAAGTAGACCATAAAATTAGCCATAAAAGAGTATCCCCTACTAATCCTCTTCTTGTGGTTATTTTATTGTTTTACCTTACATATTTTAAGCAATAATAATAAATAAACCAGAGATACTTCTCATCCTTCAAATATTATGAAAACCTTAATTTCATACCATTGCATTATCCTCCTGTGCCAGAATCTTCATACATTTACTTCATTATGGACTGTATCACATACCAGTGTATAAAGAGAAGATAAAGATGAACTCTTCATATGTATCTATTTTACTCTTTGGTTTTTGAAGAAAGAACATTATATATATGTTGCAAACATTTTGAATTTGAACTTTTAAAAATTAAATCTGCCAGAGCATATTAAAGGTTAATGTGGAAAATTTAAGTGAAGTCCAGGTACAGTATTTATCAAAAAGATGGCAAAATTCCTTAAAAAGGTGCTTTACCTGGATCTAGTCCATCACCAGACTGTAACAAAATAATTGAAGGATTGGGGCCATAAAGTAGAATAGGTATTGAAAGAGGCTGTCCATATTACCAAGTGTTAATCAGCAATGCATTTGGGGAAAAAACCTTGACCATAAGCTGGAATCATTGACTAAATATTCAAAGGAAGTCAGGAGGTCATTCTGATGTATGCTTATGAAGGCAGGTTTCAGACATTTCACAAATGCCACAGTAAACAAAGCCTTAAAAGTGCTCCCAAGGGCTCTTGGGACATCTGGACACCATAGGCAAGCCATGTGGCCTCATGAAATCAACACCCCCTCGATGGGCCCTATCTGGGAATATATGAAAAACTATCTCCCCAATAGAACATAGTTATACTAATTTTTAATTCCACTATCATGGTTTTGCTACTCCTTTTATTTGAACCTACAATTTTCAATGTACCTGTTAAGTATATTTCTCAGAGGCTTAAAACTTTAGGTTGCTCATATTCTAATTGAGCCCCAAAACCCAAAAGAGTTGTGGCCAACTCCTGCTCGCCAATTCTTCATGCTTGCCCTTGACAACTAATAAAATGATGACAATGGGCCAGTTCTATCCCTCAGACAAAGGAGTATCTTCAATTGCAAGCAAAACAATTCCTTTCCTCTGCCCCATAATATCTATGTCCCTTCTCAGCCTGAAGCAGTCAGAGTGGGCATCATCCCAAATCCTCCAAGATAGAACAAAAAACAGAAATAAGGGGAGAGTGTAACCAAAGACCAAAGCAGATTTATTGTTAATGTAGTTATTATCTTGTGTTAATGGAGTAATTTGTAACATTGATATAAAAATGTAATTAAAAAAAATTTTTTAAAAGAGGCCATCCAATATAGTACTGAATGTTACTGAAAAACTCACATGATTCCAAGGGAATGCTGCATTGGTACTCAGAAAGTGGGTTGAACCCTGACTGAAACACTGTGGGAGTAGCATGTCCTAGAAGACAAAAAGAGAAGGAAGTTGTAAGACAGCTGTTTTAGTCTGCTGGGATGCTGAAAGCATATACCAAAATATGTTGCCTTTTACAATGGGGATTTATTAGCTTACAAGCTTACATTTCCACGGCTGAGAAAAGATGTTCAAATCAAGGCATCACCAAGTAATGCTTTCTCCCCAAAGATCAGCTGCTGTCAATCTTGGACTCCTGTTACATGGGAAAGCACGTGGCAGCATCTGCTTGTCTCTTCTGCCTTCTCTTTCTCTCTCCCCCTCCTTTCCTTCCTCTCTCTCTCTCTCTTTCTCATTATTCCACTTATAAAGGAGTCCAGTAAAAGGACTAAGACCCACCCCGGTCCACACCCATACTGAAGTAAACTAATCAAGAGTTTCTACCTACAATAAATTTATAGCCACAGAAATGGATTAGCTTTGAAAACATAATATTCTGGGGTCCATCCTGCTTCAACCCATCACAATACACTTAAAGACCCAACCCAATTACCACTGTCCCTAAAGAAATGATGCCTAAACAAAAGTTCAGGTGTCTCCTGTAGCCAGGAGAGATACCACCTGCTTCCAACCCCATCCCTACTGCTCCCCAATGGTAGATGTCTAAAGGGGCTCACTGACTATCCAGGGTCTCTGATGTGAGTTGTATAAGGGGATATTTGGGATACAGCAAAGCAAATAGTGCTTCCTTGGCTGATTTTGGCATTTGTTTTATAGCATTTATACTGATTTTGTTTTAATAAAATCTCCTTAGCCAAATATGCACATGAATGCAAAGTGAGTGTCCTGTATGTTAATTTGTCCTGTATGTAAATATGACAACCTTAGTTAAAACGTATATACCTCAGTCTTAAAGCCAGCGTATTACTTAGTGGAGAAACAAGCCCTAGGGGCACTTCCATTAAGGTCAGGAACCAGGCAAATGATTCCCACTATCCACACTACTATTACATTGTTCTAACAATGTTAGCCAATGAAAATATATAAAACAATTATAGGCATAAAAGTTGTAAAAAAAAAAAAAAAGAGGTGGATCTCTATTTGACACAATACTTAACGTTGAAACCTCTTGGAATCAATCATAAAAGTAACTCTATAGGTTCAATAAGATATCAGATAAAAATTTAGCATTCAAAATTCAACAAACATTTAAAAGTATAAACTGAATAATCATGGATATATTCTCAGCCTCATCTACAATAGCAAGGAAAAATATAAAAATTTTAGGAAGAAATCTAAGAAGAAATGGCCAAAACCAGAGGAAACTTTTGGAAGAGATAAAAATGTTCTGTATCTTGATTGTGGCAGTGGTTTCAGAGGTGTATAAATGTCAAAACTCACCAAATTACACAATTTAAGTGAATGATATTTACCATATGTAAATCTCAAGTTGATTTAAAAATAAATATGTAAAATCTATATAATAAAACACTACTAAAGATGCAAAAATAGACTCAAGCAAATAGATATCCATATTCTTGGATAGAACATCTCAACATCATCAGTTGATATTAAGTTCACTTGGAAGAACATGTACAAATAGCTAGAAAAACACTGAAAAAGAAGAATTATAAGGTTGGTCTATAATAACCAGACATTACAAAGCCTCTACAATTAAAACAGTGTGGTATAGTTTCTTAAAAAGATAAGCCAATGAAATAGAAAAGAAATTCCAGAAATAGATCCAAGTACATATGGAAATTTAGTAAATGATAAATGTAGTATATGAAATCACTGGGCAAGATGGGCATTTCAGTAAATGATACTGGAACAACTGGATAGCCACATGAAGAAATATTAAAACATCATACAATACATACATACATACAATACAAACCCCCAATGAATCAGAAAAATAAATAAAAATGAAATTATACAAGTACTAAAAGAAAATACTTGTATTTTGCATTTCTAAAACATGGAGGTCAGGTAAGTCTTTCTAACTATGAATCAAAATCTGACGTAAAAAAAAACTTGATTGACATATCTGATTACAAATAATTAAAATAAATTATTGCGTGGCAATAGAAAACCCTCTTAAGAAAGATTAAAATACAAAAGACAATTTGTAGAAAATATTTGCAACATCACACGAGTGGCTAATATCCCCATCACGTAAAGAACTTTATTAAATTGGGAAAAGACAATATTGTATAGAAAATGGGCAATAGTCATGAACAGACAATTCACAAATCTAAAAATGGCCCTTATATATAAAGTATATATACTCAGCCTCACTTATAATAAAATAGGTAATTAAAATTTCACTGAGATATCAATATTTGGAAACTCCTATCATATTTGGAAAAATACAAAAACTTTCACAATGCATTTAATTGATGAGTCCATCTATGTAAGTAATATACTGTTTGTGGGAATGTGAAATTTTTCACTTCATACGAGGGGAATTGGTAATGCATCTCAAAACACAGCATTTAAAACCACAATGAGATATCACTGATTACTTAGTAAAAGGGCTAAATGTAAAGACTGACCATACCAAGTAAGAATGAAGATGTAAAACAACTCTTATACATTGCTGATGGAAATGTAAATTAATATAGCTCCTTGGGAAAACAGTTTAGCATTTTCTTGAAAAGTTTAACATATGCCTACTATATATCCCACCATTCCATTCCTAGTCATTTGAGAAATGAAAGCATTTGTTCACCCAAAAACTTGCATATGAATATGTATAGCTTCTTTATTTGTAGTAGCATAAAAACTCTAAACAACCCAAATGCTCATCAACAGGTAAATTGTAGCTTTATATCCATAAAGTGGAATATTACTGAGCAATAAAAAGAAGCAAACAGTTAATACACACAATCACATGGAAGATCTCAAAATAATTATGCTATCTGAAAGAAGTTAAACAAAAAGAGTATAACCATTTATATAAAATTCTAGAAAATGCAAACTCACCAATTGTAACAGAAAATAAATCTGCATTTACTTGAGAATGGGCATACAAGGAAACTTCTGGAGGTGATTGCTATGTTCATTATCTTCTTTGTTTTAGTGATTCTTGGGTGTATTTTTATGTCAAAAGTCTATCAAATTATGTATGTCAAATATACTTCAATAAACCTTTAAAAAACGGTTTGGCAATTTCAAAATGATGCAGAAAGTAGGTTGAAGAAATTCCCACTTGTCGAGTCTGGGACAATTTGGGCACCACAATATCTGAACACAGTAATGGATTATAGCTCATAGAATAAAATTAAGAGTAAATACTGATGATAGATAGAGCAGATCGATGGATGGATGGATGAGAAGTAAAAGTCTAATAAATATTACAGGAAAATCATTAGAAAATCACTAGTAAAATTAGTTTAGGCAAAAATGGTCATTGGATGCAAAATCTTGTGTTGGGAAGGGCAAATGAAGTTTGATGAAGAATAGGGCACTTTCACAGTCTCAAAACTTCTCCACACTTATTACTTAATGATTACAAGTGGAGTGATAGTAAATATAAAGCAGATAAAGCAGGAAACACTGTAAATGAGGTGTAGAAAATTAATATCACCAATACGAGGCAAAAGGAAATCATCTGTCTCTGGTGTAATTCCCTAAGAAGATCATAAAATCACTTATAAGGTATTCTAGACAAAAAAAAAAAAAAGGATAAATTGCATCTAATCATAAGAAAACATCTGACAAATCCATGTTGAGGGATGTTCTACAAAATAATTGGTTTGTATTCTTCAAAAGTACCAATTTCATGAGAAACAAGGAGTGTGGAGGAACCTAAGAGCAAAGCCTCAAAAAAATGAAGTAAATACTGACAGATTTAAAGGGAGAAAATAATGGTTCTATATTAATAGTAAGAGACTCTAACACACCACTCTCAATAATGGATAGAACATCTAGTCAGAATAGCAATAAGAAGTACAAGACTTGAATGATACACTAAATTAGCTAGATCTAATATATATGAAACATTGCACCCAATGAAAACAGAATACATACTCTTCTTGAGTGCATATGGATCATTCTAACATGACTCAATAAATTAAAAAATGTTGAAATCATACAATGTATATTCTCCAACTACAATTGAATGAAGCTAGAAATCAATAACAGAGGGCGAAATGAAAACTCTCAAATTTTGGAAATTAAACAACATAATCTTAAACAATGGGTTAAAGAGGAAATCTGAAGCAAAATTAAGAAATGCTTTGAGGTAAGTGAAAATGAAAATACAACATACCAAAATTTATGGGATGCAGTGAATGCAGTGCTGAGAGGGAAATTTATAGCTCTAAATGCTTACATTAAAAAAGAAGAAACACTTCAAATCAGAAACCTAAATCAAAATTGGAAGAACTAGAAAAAGGAGAGCAAACTAATCCCAAAGTGAGAAGAAGGGAAACAAAGATTAGAGTGGAGATAAAATAAATGAAACAGTAGGTAGAATCAACAAAACCAAAAGTTGGTTCTTGGAAAAGATCAACAAAAGCAACCAACCTTTAGCTACACTGAAAAAGAAAAAAATAAAGGATACACATAATGAAAATCATTATCATTGACCCCACTGAAATAAAATGGGCTATAAGAGGATACCATGAACGAAAAACTGTATGCCAGTAAATCAGATAACTTAGGTGAAATGGAAAAATTCTTAAAAACACACAAACTACCTACATTGACTCAAGAATAAATAGATGATCTCAACAAATGAATTGTTAGTAAAGACATTGAATCAGTAATCAAAAACCTCTCAACAGAGAGAAAGTAAACTACAATGTACACTACAAGCCACGCTTAGTGGCAATGCTCCAAAAATGTGTTCATCAATTGTAACAAATGTATCACAATAATGAAGGATGTTATTAATGTGGGAAAATGTGGGAAGGGTAGGGAGTGGGGCATATGGGAATCTCCTATCTTTGTAATGTAACATTTATGTAATATAAATATCTTTTTTAAAAAACTAAAGTATTTTAAAAACAAAAACCTCCCAACAAAGAAAAAGTCCAAGACCAGATGGCTTCACAAGGCAATTCTACGAAGTATTCCAAGAAAACTTAATCCCAGTATTCCTCACACACTTCCAAAATTGAAAAGGAGGGAAAACTCCCTCTCATTCTATGAGGCCAATAGCACACTCATACCAAATCTGGATGAAGACAGCACAAGAAAAGAAAACTACAGAGCAATATCTCTTATGAATATAGATGCAAAAGACATCAAGAAAATACTGTCAAACCACATCCAACAGCTTATTTTAAAAATTATGTACCATGATCAAGTGAAATTTATCCCTGTTATGCAAAGGTGGTTCAACATAAGAAAATCAATGAATGTAATACACCACATTACAAGAATTAAGGGGGAAAAAAAACACAGGATCATCTCAATCAATCCAGAAAAGGCATTTGGCAAAATACGGCACCCTTTCTTAATAAAAATACTTAGAACATTAGAAATATAAGGAAACTTCCTCACCATGATAAAGGGCACGTATGAGAACCCCACCACTAACATTCTTCTTATTGGTGAAAGACTAAAAGCTTTTCCTCTAAGATCATGAAAAAGATGAAAATGCCCACTGTCCCCACTGATATTCAAGATTCCACTGGAGTTCTAGCCTGAGCAGATAGGCAAAAGAAAGAAATAAAACATGTCCTGATGAGAAAGGAAGAAGTACAACTTTCCTTATTTGCAGATAACATGATACTATCTATACGTAGAAAATCCTGAAAAAATCAAAAACAATGCTACTAGAGCTAATAAATGAAATCAGCAATGCTGCAGAGTACAAGATAAAAATTTAAAAATCTGTAGTGTTTCTGTGCACTAGTAATAAGCAATCTAAAGAAGAAACCAATTTAAAAAATTATATTTGCAATAGCAACTAAAAGAACCAAATATTAGGAATAAAATTACCAAGGATGTAATGACTTGTGCACAGAACTAAAAAACATAGCTAAAAGAAATTAAAGAAGATGTAAATAAATTGAAGGATATACAATATTCATGGATTGGAAGACTAAATATTGTCAAGATGTCAATAATACCCAAAGCAATTTATAGATTCATGCAATCCCAATCAAAATTCCAACAACTTCCATTGCAGAAATGAAAACGCCAATCATCAAATTTTTATGGAAAGGTAATGGGCCCTGAATAGCTAAGGCCATCTTGAAAAAGAAGAATGAATTTGGAAGTTTAACACTTCTTGATCTTAAAACTCATTACAAAGCCTTGTGTAATCAAAACAGCAGGGTTTGGTCACAAGTACAGACATAATAGACCAATGGAATAGAATCAAGAGCTCAGAAATCAGCTCTCAAATTTCTGGTCAACTGATTTTTGAGAAGGTGGCATATACCACTCAATTGGAAAAGAATAGTATCCTCAAAAAATGGTACTGGGGAAACGGACTTTGGCCCAGTGGTTAGGGCGTCCGTCTACCACATGGGAGGTCCGCGGTTCAAGCCCCGGGCCTCCTTGACCCGTGTGGAGCTGGCCATGCGCAGTGCTGATGCGCGCAAGGAGTGCCGTGCCACGCAAGGGTGTTCCCCGCGTAGGGGAGCCCCACGCGCAAGGAGTGCGCCCGTGAGGAAAGCCGCCCAGCGTGAAAAGAAAGAGCAGCCTGCCCAGGAATGGCGCCGCCCACACTTCCCGTGCCGCTGACGACAACAGAAGCGGACAAAGAAACAAGACGCAGCAAATAGACACCAAGAACAGACAACCAGGGGAGGGGGGGAATTAAATAAATAAATAAATCTTTAAAAAAAAAAAAAAAAAATGGTACTGGGAAAGCTGGTCCTCTATTTACAAAGAAAAGGAGTTCCCCTGTGTCAGCCATATGTGATGGTTAGGCTAATTTGTCAACTCGGCCAGGTAACTGTACCTAGTTATTTGGTCAAGTAAGCAGTGCACTAATTGAAATACAAGGGCATTTATGGACTTGATTCATGAGTGAATTCCTTGCATAGATGGCTGATTACATCTACAATCAACCAAGGAGATTGCTGTGAGCAATGCATGATGTTTTATCCAATCAGTTGAATGCCTTAAAAGGGGAAGTGATTTCAACATTCAGAGAGAATTTTCCAGCTTAACTTTATACAGTCAGTTTCTCCTGGGAATTCATCAAAGACCTTCATCAGAGCCCCTGCTTTGCAGCCTGCGGAATTTGAACTTGTGTATCCCACAGTCATGTGAAAGAATTTTGTAAAATCATATACTATTTACAGACATCCCCTATTGATTTTGTTTCCCTAGAGAACCCTGACTAATACACCATATACAAATATTAATTTAAAATGGATCAAAGACCTTACCATAAGAGCTAGAACTATTAACCTCCTAGAAGAAAATGTAGAGAAGCATCTTGAGGCCCTTGTGTCAGGCAATGGTTTCTTAGACTTTATACCTAAAACACAAGCAACAAATGAAAAAAATAGACACATGGGACCGGATCAAATTTGAAAACCTGTATGTATCAAAGGACTTTATCATGAAAGTATAATGACAACTTACAAAATGGGAGAAAATATTTGGAAACTATATATCCAATAAGGATTAGCATCCAGAATATATAAAGAAATCCTTCATTTAACAAACAAAAAAAAAAACCCCACAAACAACCCAATTTAAAAATGAGTAAATGGCTTGAACAAACATCTGTCCAAAGATGATCCACAAATGGCCAGAGAGCACAAAAAATGATGCTCAACATCATTAGTCATCAGGGAAATGAAAATCAGAACCACAATGAGATACCATTTCACAATGATTAGGATGGCTGCAATTAGAAATAAAGGAAAATAAAAAGTATTAGAGAGAATGCAGAGAAATAGGAACACTCATTCATCACTGGTGGCAATGTAAAATTGTTCAGCTGCCATAGAAGACAGTTTGGTAATTCCTCAGAAATCTAAGTTTAGAATAACCCAACAATTACATTACTAGACATGTACCCAAAGAATTGAAATCAGGAATTCAAAGAGATATTTGCACATTGATGTTCGTTGTGATATTATTTCTTTTTGTTCTTTGTTTTGTTGTTTTTTCTTTTTGTCTTTTGTGGCATCATTTCTAGTTGCCAAAAGATGGAAGCAATGCAAGTGCCTATTAACTGATAAATGGATAAATAAAATGTGGTGTATTCATACAATGGAATATTATTTAGCTGTAAAAAGGAATGAAGTACTGATACATGTGAAAACATAGATTAACTTTGAAGACTTCATGTTGAGTGGAATAAGCCAGGCACAAAAGGACAAACATGATATGATCTCACTGTTTGAAACATTAGAATAAATAAACTCATAGTATCGGAATCTAGAATATAGGTTACCAGGGGATGGGATGAGGATAGAAAATAAGAAGTTAAGACTTAAAATGCACAGAGTTCCTATTAGGAATAATGGTCATATTTTGGTAATGGATTGTGGTGGAGGTAGCATAATATGATGAACGGAGTTAACAGGACTGAAATAAATATCTGAATATGATTAAAAAGGCAAATATTACATTGTATGTGTGGAAACAGAACAAAAACTTTGAAAAATTCCCATGGAACCACACTACACAAACAGTGAACTCTAAGTTAAACCATGGACTTAAATTAATAGTACAATTATAAAAATGAACTATCATCAACTGTATCAAGTGTTCCACACCAATGCAAGGTGTTGGTGGTGGGGTAGAATATGGGAATCCTGTATTTTATGCATGATTTTTCTGTTAACCCACAACTTCTCTTAGAGGAAATGAATTCAATATTACAGAAAAAGAAAAAAAGAAAAAAGGATAAAAGAAAAATGTCTTCTGTCTGGAGGGATGGGCTCAGATAGAAGCCTGGATGCAGAGGAATGCAAAATTCCCCCAAAAGCATCTGGGCTCCCGAGGCTCCTTGTCATGCTTGAGGCTGAGTCTTCTTTTTTCTTTTTTCTTTTTTTTTTTTTTTGCTAAGGAGGTTGGATCTTTTTTTTCTAATTTTTTTTTTAAGATGAGGCCGAGTCTTTTGAATAAATACTCTGTCAGCCTGGCTTGCGAGCTGGCCAGCCCACGGAGGTTGGTCAGGTCATCCCTATCTCCTTGGTTATTTTCCCCTCCTTATCTTGAAATGGACCTCCAGGAAGCCATAGAGATGAAGGTCTCTGTTGGCAGATTCCAGAGCATACAGGCTCAGTGGAGCCTGGTTCAGGCTCTTCTCTAGGACCAAGATGGCCTCCATGGCCTCCAGAGCTTTACCTCCCTCATCTTGGGAGGGCTTCTGCATGTCCTGAAAGAGGGTGCACCTCTGTGCTAGTTTTGGATCTTCAAGGGACTCTTGGTGCCCTTGGGCTTCACAACTTGCTGAAGAAATGATCCATGCCCTTCAGGGCCAAATCTTGTGGTTGATATAGAAACCTAGAGAAAGGTAGGTGTAGGAAGCTCACAGATGTAGGCTGAGAGAGGCTTCCTCTTCAGCAGAATAATTCTGATGGACCTGGGAGTTCCTGGTCGGACCAATAATGAGGAGCTAACCACAAAAAATGGTGTTAGCTGGACCCAGAAGAAGGGGATGCCAAGAAAACGGTTCTGGAGTTTGCAACTGGAGAGGCAGTTGGAGGGTGGTCCAAGGCTGAAGTGGAGGGTGGTGGGTGCTAGTTACCAGGTCTGTTCTTGTTCCATCCTAACTCTTTAGAATATATACAAGTGTTTATAAAATAACTAAACCTCAATAAATATGCAACTTTACACAGAGACCAACTCCAAGATTTCAGATATGTGGTAGATTCTACTGTTTTGATGTGTAAATGTCATGATAGCTTTCTTTTTAATTGAACTTGGTATAGTAGCAATGGGAGTGTACAGATTCCTGTTGATGTTCAAATAAATGATAAGTATGTGATTGATGGAACATATGCTAATGAAACAAAGCTCAAGATAATACAGCTTGAAGATAAAGGATCTTCCTGATGCCATGCAATATTTCAATTAGGTGAGAGTAAAAATCACATTGAACCAAAGCCAGGTAAAAATACTACAAGAAAAGAAAATTACAGACCAATCTCTTTAATGAACAAAATACTTGCAAATAGAAACCACTAAAAACAATAATACATCATGACATCAATTAATGTAATACATTACTTTAACAAATTGAAGGGGGAAAAAACACATGCTCAACATCTCAATTGATGCAGAAAAGGCATTTAACAGAATCCAGCATCCGTTCTTGATAAAAGCACTTCAAAAGATAGGTATAGAAGGACAGTTCCTCAACATAATAAAGGGCATATATGAATATCCAACAGCCAACAATGTACTCAATGGGAAGAGGTTGAACACTTTCCCTCTAAGATTAGGAACAAGACAAGGATGCCCACAATTATCATTTATTCAACATTGTGCTAGAAGTTCTAGCTAAAGCAATTAGGCAAGAAAAAAAAATAAAAGGCATCCAAGTTGGAAAAGAGGAAGTAAAACTCTCACTATTTGCAGATGACATAATCCTATATTTAGAAAATGCCAAAATATATACAACCCTATTAGAGCTATTAAATGAGGACAGAAAAGTGGCAGGATACAAGATCAATGTGCAAAAGTCAGTAGCATTTCTTTACACCAGTTATGAGCAAGCTGAGAAGGAAATCAAGAAAAAAAATTCCATTTACAATAGCAAGAACAAGACTCAACTATTTAGGAATTCATTTACCCAGAAATGTAAAGAATCTGTATTCAGAAAACTACAAGATACTGCTAAAAGAAATCAAAGAATATATAAACCAATGGAAGGACAATCTCTGCTCATGGATTGGAATACTAAACATCTTGAAGATGTCAATTCTACCCAAATTGATTTATAGATTCAATGCAATCCCCACACCCCAAAATTCCAAGAGCCTACTTGACAGAAATAGAAGAGTAAATCACCAAATTTATTTGTAAGGGACAGGGGTCCCAAATAGCCAAAAATATCCTGAAAAAGATGAGTGAAGTTGAAGACAGCATAGTTGGCAAAAAGATAGACACATTGAATAATGGGATCAAATTGAGAGTACAGAAATAGATGCTCACTTCTATGAAAACTGATTTTTGATAGGCTTATGATATTAATCAGCTAAAGGGGTGCCAATGCAAACTACCAGAAATCCGTTGGCTTTTATAGAGGGTATTTATTTGGTATAGAAGCCTACAGTCACAAGGCCCTAAAGAGTCCAACTCCTTACCAAACTCTGTTGGCACATGTTGACACAAGATGGCAGGTGATTCCGCAAGGGTTCAGCCTTCGTCCTTCCTCTTAAGACTCTGTGGTCCCAACCTTCTTCCTGTCTCAGCTGTAGGTTAGCATAAGGCTTATCTCTCTCTCTGGGGGTTGTTTCTTTCTGGGTTCAGCTGCTCTGGTCTCTTCACAAGATCAGCTGTAGACTATCAGGCTCATCTCTCTTCCCAGGGTCTCTGCTGTGTCTATTGAGCTATTTATTCCTCTGTGTTCTTCCCCAGTGTATCTATAATACTACTGTGTGTTCTTGATTGAGCATACATATATATAGTCTACCAAGGGGGGGGTGGGCGCTCAACCCTGCACACCCTAATGACTTGTTCAAATCAAAGCCCTAATCTTGACATAATTTAATCAGATAGCTCAGCTGAAACTAATAGAATCAAAGGGTTATCACACCCAGAGGAACAGACCAGTTTACAAACATAATCTCTCTTTGTGGAAATCATAAATAATCTCAAATTGCCACACCTACCAAATCTACTTTTTTGGGACAGAACAGTCTCTTCAACAAATGGTGCTGAGAAACTGAATATTGAAAGCCAAAAGAATAAAAAAGGATACTTATCTCAGTCCCTATACAAGAATCAACTTAAAATGCATCAAAGGCTTAAATATAAAAGCCAGGACCATAAAACTCCTAGAAGATAATGTAGGGAAACATCTACAAAACCTTGTAGTCGGTGGGGATCTCTTAAACCTTACACCCAAAGCACAAGCAAGAAAAGAAAATATAAATAAATGGGACCTCCTCAAAATTAAACACTTACACACTATGAAGATGGAAAAAGGCAGCATACTCAATGGGAAAAAAATATTTGGAAATCACACATTCAACAAGGGTTTAATTTCCACTACTAGCTAAATACCCAGAAGAACTGAGAGCAGTGACATGAACAGACATTGGCACACCAATGTTCCAGCGACATTATTCACAATTGCCAAAAGATGGAAACAACCCAAGTGCCCATCAACTGATGAATGGATAAACAAACTATGGAATATACACATAGAGGAATTATTCAGCTGTAAGAATAAATAAAGTGTATGAACCTGGAGGACATTAAGTTGAGTGAAACAAGTCAGACATAAAACATCATTAAACTATTCAAAGGGTCTCATTCTATACAATGTCTGGAAAGAGATATGATAATAGATTTCTGAGCATAAGCTTTAATAGTTACTTTTCCAGAAAATATATTCAGTAAAGATGGTCCTGTAGGAACAAATTTGGCCTCAAAAGACTTCGAAATTTTTAAGTAATCTTCATGATGTTGAACAGGAAATTCCTTCATTGGTGGAACAACTTCTCAAGTCTCCAGAATTATATTACCTGGGAATGTTCTGGCCTTCCTTTCAATATATGACTCGGTATTCACATGATATTTGAGATAGTAATGAACAATCCTATCAGGTATATGTACATAAAAGCAAAGATGCTACATCTGTATACTTTATAGAGCATGTTCCTCCAGGGGGACTTGTTCTGCAAAACCTTTATTCCAGACCGGCAGGGACAGCATCGGCTCTGGAGGGCTCAGCTCTTGGTCCTTTAGCCATCGCCTCCTCAGCTGTCACAGCTGCTGCAGCCACAACTTCTCATCCAAAGTGTACCCCGACATGCCACCATTGGTACCAAGCCCCATATGATCTCTCTCCTTTAATCTTTAACATAGTATTGCATTGATAGACTTCCTAATTTAAGCCATCTTCAAATTTCTAAGATAAATTGTACTTGGTCATGCTGTATCCTTCTTTTAATATTTTACTGACTTTAATTTAGTAGCATTTCAGTTAGAATTTTAGAATCCGTGGCTGTCTGTATAATGTCTTTTCTTGTAATATTCTGGTCTAGTTTTTTATATGAAAATTGTTCACCTTGAGTAACTGTTTTCTACAGCTGCCATAACAAATTACCACAAACTGGTAGTTTAAAAGAATAGATGTTCTGGAATCTAGAAGTTTAAAATCAAGGTGTCTGCAGGGATACCCTCCCTCTAAAGACTCTAGGGAGGAATCCATCCTTGCCTTTTCCAAGTTTCTGGCCACTCCCCACAATCCTTGGAATTCCTTGGCTATTAGCTGCATCACTCCACTTTCTGCCTCCATATTCACATGGTCTTCTTTGAGTCTTGCTGTGTGTCCTTCCCAATCTTGTATAAGGACATTTTCTTTGGATTTAGGTCCACCTTAATCCATTATGATCACATATTGATCTTTACCTTATGACTGCAAAACCCTATTTCCAATCGGTTTTAAGGACATTTTCATTGGATTTAGGCCCATCCAGTATGATCACACATTGATCTTTACCTTAATTATAGCTGCAAAACCCTATTTCCAAATAGGGTCATTTTGAGGCTCCTGGTGGACATCAATTTTAGGAAGACACTCTTCACCCACTATAGTAACTTTTCATTTATTTTAGAGCTCAGCAACAACTTCTATATATGTGGTTGAGGTAGGCCCTAGCTTTGAATGCCATGGTTATGATGTTCCTGTAGGCCTTGGAACATCAGATATAACTGACTGCATACTTGTTGTCTAGTCATCATTATACAACTTATGGACTAAAGAGCTTCTCCAAAGCTGAAGTTATCTCCATGACTTTGTTAACCAATACTATTTGTCTTTTCTTCTTTGTTCTTTTTTCACTCTTGCCAAAAGTTCATTTGTTTGGTCTTTGAATATCTTTTGTTTTTTGAATATCTTTTTATTGATTATTTTGACTTTTTAATTTCCATTTCATTAATTTCTGTTTCTATCTTCATTAAATATGCTTTTTCTTGGGGTTTATTTAATCATTTTATCCTAGTTTCTTGATTTAAAACAAATATTTCTTTCTGATTTTCATATTTTTAAAAATAATCCATTTAAGGATTTTCTTCTGTTTTGGCAGGTTTTGATATGTATTATCCTCATTGTTCTTTACTTTTAATTATTACGTATTTTTCATTTGGATTTAAATTTTCATTCCCATTTCCAGGTATATGATTTTGATTCAGAGTGGAAGCCTATCTTAATTTTCTTAATTTGTACAAGTATTATATCATGGTCAGTGAATATATTTGTAATCAGCTATTGGGAATTAAGATTTTTGAGACCTACTACTATTATCATTCCATTTGCCTTGTGAAAAGACTAAATTCTCTGTTAATGTGATAGCAAAGTTCTATATGCATCCATTAGACCAAATTTCTTAGTTGTATTATTCAAGTTCTCTATATACTGACCTTAAAAAACACACTTTATATTCATTTCTATTTAGAATGATTTAAAACAAAAACATTTAATAATTATTATGCCAGGCACTGTTTAAAACAATGAACATCTATTTACTCAACTAAATGCTCTGAGTGAGCTAAGTCTAGCATGGGACTGGAGTAAAAAATCAGCTTAGTATTGAAAAAGTTAAAACCAGCTCTGTCATTAATCAGGCTATGAATAAATACAGAAAAAGCCAGATGCAAAGTTAACAGGAACAGTTAGAGTTAATTGTTCTGTAACTGTTAAGTCCTAATGACTTACAGTTGTAAGTCACTGTAACTAAGTCCTAATGATTCCTTTCTTACCAATGATGCCCCTAGCCTCGCCGTGCTATTCCCACCTGTTGAACAAAGATTACTGTGGTGTGCAGTTGCTAGGACACTCCTGCCTAATGCCAGTAACCGATCTAAAGCTGATCATACTTCTTCTAGAGAGGAGAATGAATGTCTGAATCATTCATGGTAAACCTGAACCTTACAGAAAAACCTCTCCACACTCTTTTCACAGAGGCTCCCAGGGTATGTTCTTTTTACTGTAGACAGTCAATTAACCAACTTTGTTGGGCTACAGGTTTGTCCTTGGTGGTCTTTGTCAGATGGGCTTTATCTCCTCACAAGAGCCCAATATACTTACTATTATCCTCATATTAAACATGAGGAAGCTGAGACATAGAGGTTTAAGTAAGTTGCCCAAGGTCACATAGGTAGAAAATAGTTTAAACTAGCTTGTCTGATGCCAGAATCAAAGCACTTAATTTCTACTATGCAAAATCTAGATATAGATTTATATTTAGAATACCTATGTTGATGCAAATGCAATTATTATATGCTTTTACTTCTTTAAATTTTGGATTTCTCTACCTTGAACTCTGTAAAAGCAGGAACCTTACATGTCATATAACTTTTTGTCAGTAAATGTTAATGTATGAATGAATGAGATTTATAGTTCACACAGATATTTTATTATCAATTTGTTATATTTGTTATCAATGAAAACCACAATGATAGGCCTCTATTATTTTTTCACACAAATACTATTCCAGTTATTGGCTTAGTTGGTTTGTTATGAAATATGTTGTGACATTTAAAAATCTTATTCATTCTTTTACTGAGGAAAAAAAAAGGGAAGGATCTTTTTCTTTTATTCTGTCAATTAAAAGCAGATTAAATATTTACATGAGAGAGAGTTTTGTTATCCAGGATTTTTACAGCAGCTTGCTTAAACTATTATAGTCAATCTCTGTCTTTCGTTCAAATCTTCCTGCTGAGTGATTATGTCCAGAGTTTCCCTCTGGCATCCATTAGTCACATCCTGTATATTTGAGGTGGTTGCTCTGACGTTCTCTTTAAGGCATTTTATTGGAATTTTCTTTGTTCTTTCCTCTCCCTCAATGAAGGCTAGAAAGTTATACATTCTATTTCTCTTCCAGAAATTCCTAAAATAATATTTAAACTTTTTGAAAATGCATTTAAGCTAATATTTTTCATACAATACATAAACTAATCAATATCTAACAATACATATTCCTCTAAACAAGACAACAAACCTTAGTACACTTAGGGGAATTTTCAATCTTCACAGCCCCCAATACTTGCCTTACTGTGATGACATTGAATTTTCCTTTCAGATTGTTATTAATTTTTTATACAGGCATATCTCATTTTATTGTGCTTCACTTTATTGCACTTCACAGATACTGTGTTTTTTACAAATTGAAGATTTGTGGCAACCCTGCATTGAGCAAATCTATCAGTGCCATTTCTCCAACAGCAAGTGCTCACTTTGTATCTCCATATCACGTTTTGGTAATTCTTGCAATATTTCAAACTTTTCCATTATTATTATATCTGTTATGGTGATCTGTGATCAGTGGTCTTTGATGCTACTATTGTAATTTTTCTAGGGTTCCATGAACCGCGCCCATATAAGATAGGGAACTTAATAAATGTGTTTGTTCTGACTCCCCCACCAACTGGTCATCCCCGTCTCTCTACTTCTCCTAGGGCCTCTCTGTTCTCTGAGACACAACAATATTGCAATTAGGCCAATTACTAATCCTACAATGGCCTCTTAAGTGTTCAAGTGAAAGGAAGAGTCACTGTCTCTCACTTTAAATCAAAAGCTAGAAATGATTAAGTGTGGTGAAGACGGTATGTTGAAAGCTGACATAGGCTGGAAGAAAACCTGGGTTTCTTGCACTAAACAGTTAAAAAGTTCTTGAAGAAAATTAAAAGTGCTATTCTAGCGAACACATGAATGATAAGAAAGCAAAACAGCCTTATTACTGATATGGAGAAAGTCTTAGTGGTCTGGATAGCAGATCAAACCAGCCACATTCCCTTAAGCTAAAGCCTAATCCAGAGTGCAGCCCTAACACTTCAATTCTGTGAAGGCTGAGAGGGGCGAAGAAGCTGCAGAAGAAAAATTCGAAGCTAGCAGGGATTGGCTTCCTGAGGTTTAAGGAAGGAAGCAATCTCCATAACATAAAAGCACAAGGTGAAGCAGCAAGTGCTGTTATAGAAGCTGCAGCAAGTTATCAAGAAGATCCAGCTAAAATAATTGATGAAGGTGGGTTCACTAAACAACACATTTTCAATGTTGATGAACACCTTATATTGGAGGAAGATGCTATCTAGGACTTTCATAGCTGGGAAGAAGTCAATTTCTGGCTTCAAATCTTCAAAAGACAAGTTGACCCTCTTGTTAAGGCCTAATGCAGCTGATGACTTTATGTTGAAGCCAATGCCCATTTACCATTCTGAAAATTTTAGAGCCCTTAAGAATTATGTTAAGCCCTTAAGAAAGATGCTAAATCTCCTCTGCCTGTGCTCTATAAAGTGAAACAACAAACCTTCTGGATTCTTAAATTAGAATCTACCCATGGTGAAGAGGCTATGAATATTGATGAAATGACAACAAAGGATTTAGAATATTTTATAATTTTAGTTGATAAGGCAGTGGCAGAGTGTGAGAAGATTGATTCCAGTTTTGAACGAAGTTCTACTGCGGATAAAATGGTATCAGATAGTATTGCCTGCTACACAGAGAAATCTTTCATGAAAGAAAGAAGCTATCAATGCAACACACTTCACTGGTGTCTTATTTTAAGAAATTGCCACAGCCACCCCTACATTCAGCAACCACCACCCTGATTACTCAGCAGCCATCAACATTGAGGCAAGATTATGACTTGCTGTAGGATCAGCTGATGGACAGCAGTTTTTAGCAATGACGTACTGTTTAATTAAGGTATGCATATTGATTTTTTATACATAATGCTATTTACTATTGTACACTCAATAAATTGCAATATAGTGTAAACATGACTTTCATGTACACTGGGAAACTAAAAAGTTTGTGTTACTTACTTTATTGCAACCTTCACTTTATTGCAGTCATCTGGAACTGAACCTGCAATATCTCCAAGATTTGCCTATAAAAATGTACTTCTGTTTCTTTCCTCATGGTCTTTGGCTTATTTTTGCATACATTTTTCTTCTACATATATTATAAAACCCAAACTACTTTATTATCTTTGTTTAAACAATTATTTTTTAAAAAGATTAAATACTCAGAAAATTATCCTACATATTTACTCATATACTTACCATTCTGATGTTCTTCATTACTCAATATGTGAAGATCCATATTTCCAGGTGGTATCATTTTCCTTCTGCCAGAAGGACTTCTTTTAGCATTTCTTGTTGTTCAAGTCTACTTTTGACAAATTCTTTCACCATGTTGTAAAATGATTTATTTTTATTTTGTAAGATATTTCGCTGGGCATAGAAAATCTATCTTGACAGTTTTTTCTTTCTTTCAGTATTTCAAAGATATTGCTCTACTGTATTCTTGGTTGCATAGTTTCTGCTAAGAAATGTGATACCTTATCTTTGCTCCTCTTTACATAAATAATGTGTTTCTCCCCCATCCCCTTACTACTTTTCAAATTTTCTGTTTGTTTCTGGTTTTGAATAATTTTATTATGTTCCTTGGAGTAATTTTCTTCATGTTTCTTGTGTTTGGATTCATTGTGATTCTGGGATGTGTAATTTTACAGTTTTCTTCAAACCTGGAAGGTTATTTTTTTTACCATTATTTCTTCAAATAACTTTTCTGCTTTCCACCATTTTGAGAATTCCATTTGCACATATATTGAGTGACATGAAGTTTTTCCAACCATACCGGTGCTCTTTACATTTTAAAAAAATTCCTCTATCCCTTTGTGTTTCATTACAATGATTTCCTGTTGCTGTCTTCAAGCTCAGTAACCTTTCCTTTGAATATCTGTCCTTACACCCACAGAATGTAATTTTCATCTCAGATATTTTAACTCTCTCTAAAAGTTTGATTTGAGTCTTTTTCATTCCTTCCAAGTCTCTATTTAACATACTCAATCTTTACCATGGCTTTTTGCACATGTGGAATACATTTATAATAACTGTTTTAGTATCCCTGTCTGCTATTTATAACATCTATGTCAGTTTTTGGTCTGTATGATGGATTTTTCTCCTCACTTTGGGTAATATTTTGTTTCATTCCATGCCTGGTAATTTTTTATTGGATGCAAGACATTGTGTATTTTAGCCTATTTGTTTTTATTATTCCCATTATTTGTATTGATCAACCTAAAGACCACATAATTCTCAAGGAGTCATAACTCTGGTCTCATTTTTAGGTCATTCTTCTCTTAAATTATTATCACAGAAGAATAACACAGTTTATTAAACTGATGAACAGTTATCTTTTTAATTTAATAAACAAAATTAAAGGAGCAGAGTTGGCTCAAGCAATTATACACCTCCCACCAACATCAGAGGTCCTGGGTTCAGCTCCCAGTGCCTCCTAAAGAAACAAGGAAGATGAAGAGACACAGCAAGGGAAAAACAACAAGGGGGTAGGGAGAAATAAATATAAATAAAATAAACAAAATTGGAAAATCACAGTCTTTTTTTTTTTTTTAAAGATTTATTTATTTAGTTATTTATTTAATTTCCCCCCCTCTCCCCTGGTTGTCTGTTCTCTGTGTCTATTTGCTGCGTCTTGTTTCTTTGTCCACTTCTGTTGTCGTCAGCGGCACGGGAAGTGTGAGTGGCGCCATTCCTGGGCAGGCTGCACTTTCTTTAGTGCTGGGCAGCTCTCCTTACGGGTGCACTCCTTGCACATGGGGCTCCCCTACGCGGGGGACATCCTGCGTGGCGCAGCACTCCTTGCACACATCAGCACTGCACATGGGCCAGCTCCACACGGGTCAAGGAGGTCCGGGGTTTGAACCGCGGACCTCTCATGTGGTAGACAGACGCCCTAACCACTGGGCCAAGTCCGTTTCCCAGAAAATCACATTCAATCATCCTTTCAGTATGTGGCTAATAACTTTGGACATGTAGGCAGGGTATTGAATTCTAGAGTAAGGAAGTAGAATTGATTCTATAAGTAATGAGTGATCATTGGAATCTCTTGATTGAACTCTGAGTATTAAACTGTAAAGAGTAGACGGGAACCTCTGACGTAGAAATAGGGCATGACCAGTTAGGTAACTCTTGGCAACAATACCTAAAGCAATGAGAATCCTAACTAAAGATGTGGCAGCAGTACTGAAGGGAAGAGACCTCCTTAAAGATTTTACAGAGATAGGGATCACTATCAACTAACAACTGATAATGCAACTGGAAAATGACCTTGAATTGAAGGTTCGATGCAGATCAGTAGAATATCCCTGTCTACATAGAATAATATGACTTTAAAATGCTGTTTGATCTAATGTAAGGGGGAAATAGAAAGGAGAAATGAGTTTATATGGCTATGAGTCTCTAAAAAAAAAAAGAGTCTGGAGGCTGTCAGAAGGATTTCCCGTATGCACAACTGAGCAGAGTCTAAGAGACAGATAAAGTAGATACAATCCCCAGGTATTGGTTCCTTTGAGGGCTAAAGGGATCCACGGGTTCTACGGTCATGGCAGATAGGGTTCACTGCCGTGTCAGATGGCCCTTCTATGGAGCTGGTGTTTCTGCGTGATGAAACTGAACCCAGAGGGGATCTCTTTTCATAAGACTATCATGCTACTTTACTGGAATTGTAGTTGGTATTGGGGTTTCAGATATATTTAGGGGATTGAATCTTTTTACTGACAATATGATAGCCAGGCCCTGAGCCTCAACAGACTCCAGCTCCTACAATCTGAATTATTGGACTCACCTCACTCAGCTAAGATGGAGTTGAAGAAAGGCAACCACCACACCATGGAGCCTAGAGTGCCTACAACTGAAAGCAGGAGGATTGCATCCAGTAACCATGTGGAATCTGAGCCTCCTCTTGACATAGAGGTGCAACGGACACAACCAATCCAAGGACTTCAGAGAAAAGGTGGCAATGGAGTGGGAAAAGTGGACATGGTGGCTGATGTGTATGGGGAATGGCAGGAAGAGATGAGATGTGGAGGCGCCTTTGGGACTTGGAGTTGCCCTGGATGGTGCTTCAGGGGCAATCACCGGACATTGTAAATCCTCCCAGGGCTCACTGGATGGAATGGGGGAGAGTGTGGGCCATGATGTGGACCAATGACCATGAGGAACAGAGATACCCAGAGATGTACTTACCAAATGCAATGGATGTGTCATGATGATGGGAGTGAGTGTTGCTGGGGGGGGGGGGGGAGGGGTGTGGTGGGGGTGGTGGGGTCGAATGGGACCTCATATTTTTTTAATGTAATATTTTTACAAAATCAATTAAAAAAAAAAAGATTTTACAGAGATAGAGTTTAATATATGGAGGCCCTGGATAAAGAAGCCAAAGATAGAGTAAAATGTGTTCCCAAGATTTTGAATGACAAATGGCTAAGATGATGTTAAATCTAGCAAAAGTCCACCTATTTTTTTGCTTATCAGTGAGATCATGTAATATTTGTCCTTCAGTGCCTGGCTTACTTTACTTAACATAAGGTCTTCAAGATTCATCCATATTGTCCCATGTATCAATACTTCATTCCTTCTTATATAGCTGAGTAATATTCCATTGTATGTATATACCACAATTTGCTTATCCATTCTCCTGTTGATGGACATTTGGGTTGCTTTCAACTTTTGGGAATAGTGAATAATGTCACTATGAACATTGGTGTGCATATATCTGGTCATGTCCCTGCCTTCAATTCTTCTGTGTATGTACCCAGCAGTAGGATTGCTGGATCATATGATAGTTCCTGAGGAACCACCAAACTATCCTCCACAATGGCTACACCATTCTACATTCCCACAAGCAGTGGATGAAAGTTCTCTTTCCTCCACCTCCTCTTCAGCACTTGTAGTCTTCTGTTTTTTTTAAAATAGCTGCCAGTCTAATAGAGTAAGATGACATCTCACTGTAGTTTTGATTTGCATTTCCCTAATAGCTAGTGATGTTGAGCATCTTTTCATGTGCTTTTTAGCCATTTGTATTTCCTCTTTGGAAAAGTGTCTATTCAAATCTCTTGCCCATTTTTTAAGTGAGTTGTTTGTCTTTTTATTTTCAAGACATAAGATTTCTTTACATAGGCTGGATATTAGGTCCATATCAGATATATGATTACCAAATATTTTCTCCCATTGAGTAGGCTACCTTTTCACTTTCTTGACAAACTACTTTGAAGTGCAAAAGTTTTAAATTTTGAGGAGGTCCCACTTATCTATTTTTTTTCTTTCATTGCTCATGTTGCATGTAAATTTTATGAAACCATTTCCTATTGTAAAACCTCATAGATGCTTCCCTACGTTATCTTCCAGGAGCTTTATGATATAGGTTTTTTATTTGGATCTTTGATCCATCTTTTTTTTTTTTAATCCCCCCCTCCATTGTCTGCTCTCTGTGTCCATTTGCTGTATGTTCTCCTGTGTCTGCTTGTATTCTCATTAGGTGGCTCTGCGAACCAATCCTGGGACCTTCCAGAGTGAGAGAGAGGCAATTACTCTCTTGAGCCACCTCAGCTCCCCTGTTCTGCTACATCTTATTTTCTTTCCTCTGTGTCTCTTGTTGTGTCATCTTGCTGCACCAGCTCTCTGCGTCAGCCAGCACCTGCGCAGTGTAGCTTTTCCTGCGTGAGGTGGCATTCCCACGCAGGGAGGCACTCCTGTGTGGGGCCACATTCCCACATGGGCCGGCACTCCACATGGGCCAGCTCACCCTCGCCAGGAGGCCTCACATTGAACCCTAGACCTCCTATATGGTAGATGGGAGCCCAGTTGGTTGAGCCACATCTGTTTCCCAACCAAGTAGTTTTGATTACTGCAGCTTTGTAGTCTGCTTTAAAGTCAAATAGCATGATTCCTCCAGACCAATTTTTCTTTTTCAATATATTTTTGGCTATTCAGGGCCCACTGCCTTTTCCAATTCAGTAAAAAATGCTGCTGTAATTTTTAGTGGGATTGCATTGTCTGTAAATCAATTTGGGTACAACAGACATCTTAATGATGTGTAGGCTTCCAATCAAGGCATATGGAATATTCTTCCATTTGTTTAGATCTTCTTTGATTTCCTTTAACATTGTGCCATTTTCTGTGTACAAGTTCTTTACATCTTTAGTTAAGTTTATTCTTAGATATTTGATTCTTTCAGTTCCTATTGTAAAGGATTTTTTTCTTGATGTCCTCTTCAGATTGCTTATATAGGTGTACAGACATGCTACTGATTTTTGCATGTTGATCTTATATCCTGCCACTTTATTGAACTTGTTTATCTGCTCTAGAAGATTTGCTATAGATTTTTCAGGGTTTTTTATGTATAGGATTACGTCACCTGCAATTAGTGAAATTTTCACTTCTTCCTTTCTAATTTGGATGCCTTCTATTTCTTTTTCTTGCCTAAGTGCTTGAGCAAGTACTTCTAACACAATGTTAAATAAGAGCGATCATATCCCCTCTTTTGTCTTTTTATTTTATGTATTTGCATCTTCTCTCTTTTTTTGTTAGTCTAGCTAAGAGTTTGTCCATTTTATTAATCTTCTCAAAGAACCAGCCTTTGGTTTTGTTGATTTTTTCCAGTTTTTTTATTTTTTAAGTTCTCAATTTCATTTAGTTCTACTCTAATCTTTGTTATATCCTTCTTGCTTTGGGATTAGTTTGTTATTTTTCTAGTTCCTACAGGTATGCAGTTAATCTTTTGATTTTAGCTTTTTCTTCTTTTTTAATATAAACATTTACGGCTATAAATTCCCCTCTCAGCAATGATTTTGCTGCAAAGAACATATAGGTTTTGATATGTTGTATTGTCATTTGCATTTGTTTCAAGGTAGTTACTGATTTCTTTTGCAATTTCCTCCTTGACCCACTTATTGTCTAAGAATGTGTTATTTAACTTCCTTATCTTTGTGCCTATTCTGGTTCTCTGACCCTTATTAATTTCCACCTTCACTCCACTATGGTCAGAGAAATTACTTTGTATAATTTCAATCTTTCTGAATTTGTTGAGACTTGTTCTGTGATCTAGCATGTGGTCTAGTCTAGAGAATGAATGGTCCACGTGCACTTGAGGAGGATGTATGTCCCACTGTTTTGGGGTGTAATGTTCTGTATATGTCTATTAGGTCTAGATTTTCTAATGTATTAGTCAAGGACTCTGTTTTTTTATTGATCTTCTTTTGAGATGTTATGTCTAATGGTGATAATGGAATATTAAAGCGCCCCACTGTAATTGTAGAGGCATCTATTTCTCCACTTAGTTTTTCCAGTGTTTGCCTCATGTATTTGGGCACCCTGGTTAGGTGCAGAAATGTTTAATGTTGTTCTTTATTTTTGATAGATAAACCCTTTTATTAAAATATAGTGCCCTTCTTTTGTCTCTTAAAATGGTTTTGCATTTAAAGTCTAATTTGTCCACTATCAGTATAGCTACTCCCATCTTTTTTGGTTATTGTTTGTATGTAAAATTGTTTTCCAACCATTCACTTGCAACCTCGAGTCCCTGGGTATAAGGTGGGTTTCTTATAGACAGCATATAGATGGGTCATATTTCCTTATCCATTCTGCCAATCTGAGTCTTTTGATTACCGAGTTTAAGCCATTAACATTCAATGTTATTACTGTCAGGCAGTATTTACAATAACCATTTTTTTCTTTAGGTTTATATATAGCATATGTGGTTTTTATTTCTCTTTTTATCTTTTTAGTTATTCTGACTAATAATCTTCCTTCCTACACTCTCCTCCAACTTTCTCACTCCTGTTTTTTCCTTTCAACCTGGAGAACTCCCTTTTATATTTCTTGAAGGGCAGGTTTCTTATTGACAAACTCTCTTTTTTTCCATTTATCTGTAAATTTTGAACTCTTCCTCACTTTTGAATGCCAGCTTTGCCGGATATAGAATTATTGTCTGGCACTTTTTTTTTCCACCTTAACTATGTCATACCACTGCCTTCTTGCTTCCATGGCTTCAGATGGGAAATTAGTGCTTAATCTTATCAAGCTTCCCTTTTATGTGGTGGAACTTTTTTCTCTTGCTGCTTTCAGTATCCTTTGTCTTGAGCACTTGACACTTTGATAACTATGTCTCAGGATATGCCTGTTAGGATTTATATACTGTTTGTGGTGCACTGTTTGCGGTGCATTGCATTTCCTGGATATGTACATCCCTGTCCCTCAAAAAAAGTTGGGAAATTTTCAACCATTATTTCCTCTAACACTCCTTCTGTTCCCTTTCCCTTTCCCACAGGGATGCCTAGAATGTACATGTTTGCTATATTTTTATCTATTGTTCTACTATCTGTGCAATTTTAGATGTACTAGCTTCAGTGTTACTAATTCTTTCCTCTGTCTGTTCAAATCTGCTGTCATGTGCTTCTAGTGTATTTTTTACTTCTTGCAATGTGTGATTCATCACCATCAGATCTGTTATCTTTTTATGTATGTTTACTATTTCTACTGAATGTTCCCCAAGTTCCTTTTTTTTTTTTAATTTTTTTATTTTTTATTGACTTTGTAATAATATTACATTAAAAATATATATGTGAGGTCCCATTCAACCCCACCCCCCCACCCCCCCTCTCCCCCCCCCCCAACAACACTCGTTCCCATCATCATGACACATCCATTGGATTTGGTAAGTACATCTTTGGGCACCTCTGCACCTCATATACATTGGTTCACATCATGGCCCATACTCTCCTCTATTCCATCAAGTGGGCCCTGTGAGGATTTACAATGTCCGGTGATTACCTCTGAAGCACCATCCAGGGCAGCTCCATGTCCCAAAGACGCCTCCACCTCTCATCTCCTCCTGCCCCCATACCCTTTGTCCATTATGTCCACTTTTCCCAATCCAATGCCACCTCTTCTATGTGGACATTGGATTGGTTGTGTCCATTGCACCTTTATGTCAAGAGGAGGGTCAGATTCCACCTGGATGCTGGATGCAATCCTCCCATTTTCAGTTGTAATCACTCTAGGCTCCATGGTGTGGTGGTTGTCCTTCTTCAACTCCATCTTAGCTGAGTGTGGTAAGTCCAATAAATCAGATTGTAGGTGCTGGAGTCTGTTGAGGCTCAGGATCTGGCTATCACATTGTCAGTCCAGAGATTCAAATCCCCTAAATATATCTTAAACCCCAACATTAACTGCACCTCCAGCACATTAGCATGAAAGTCTTATGAAGGGAGATCCCATCTGAGTCCAGATTCATCACACATAAACACCATTTCCAAAGAGGGGCCATCTGCCCTGGTAGTTAACCCCATCGGCCATGACCATAACTCCCATGGGTCTCTTTAGCCCTCAAAGGAACCAATATCTGGGGGTTGTATCTGCTTTATCTGTCTCTCTGACTCTGCTCAGTTGTGCATGAGGGCAAACCTTCTGCCAGCCTCCAGACTCTTTTTTAGAAACTCGTAGCCATATAAACTCATTTCTCCTTTCCATTTCCCCCTTACTTTAGGTCAAACAGCATTTTAAAGTCATGGTATTTTATGTAGACATGGATATTCTGCTGATCCGCATTGAACCTTCCGTATAAGGTCATTTTCCAGTTGCATCATCAGTTGGTAGTTGATAGTGGTCCCTCGTTGCCAGGGAGGCTCATCCCCGCCCAAGTTCCTTCTTAATATCCTTTATCTCTTCCTTCATTTCATTAAGTTGATTCACAATATCTGTTTGGATATTTTTGATTAGTTGTTCCACAGTCTGTATATACTCCTGTTTTTTAGTTTGTTCATCAGGCAGGGCCATGTCTTCCTTTTTCTTAGTATGGATTGTAATTTTTTGCTGATGTCTATGCATCTGTTTATCTTGAAGGGCTTATTCAGATGGTTAGCTTCTCTTTCCTACTCTAGGGTTTTATTTTGTTTTGTTTTGCATTAAGTTTCCTCTTTGACACTTGGTTCTACTTATTCTACAGCCTTGTAGTTGTCCATGTTCCCTTGAAAAAACACTAAGACCAGAGAAAAGGAAAGATAGGAGAGAAAAAAGAATCAATAATAAATTTAAAAAATAGAAAAGGAACCATAAAAGAGCAGGGGGAAAAAGTAATTAGTGAAAAATAATTTAAAAATAAAAGAAATAAGAAAAAAAGTTGGGAAAAAAATACAATAAAATAAAAGACTGGAAAGATGAGAAGAAAAAAGAAGAAGACCAAAGAAGAGAAGGTGTAATGAGAGGAAAGCAATGGAAGAGGAGAGAATGAAACAAAGAAAAGAGATAAATACAATAAGGAGAATAAAGAAGGAAAAGAAAAAAGGAAAGCAAAGGAAGAGGAAAAAAAACAAAAAACAACCCAGAAAAGCAGGCTTCCCTCTTAGGCCCCTAGGAACCATCTCAGGATGCCAGTGGTCATCAGTCAATCAGCCTGCAGCCTGCTTTCCACAGGTAAGTTACCCATTTTAGAATAAAATATCAGAATAAAAAATAAAATAACGAAAAATATAAAATAACAGATAAAAAAAACTGAAAAAAAAAAAAAACCCACAACACAACAAAATCAGTCTATAAGTTCTCTGTCACAAGATGCCAGCTGGTTGCCTGACAACCGACTAGATCACTCTCTTAGTAGGTACTGGGGATTGAACCAAGGACCTAGTACATGTGAAGTCCAAGTTCATCCATTGAGCTACACCCAGGTTAGGTAGTTTTCTGAAAGCTCATCTGCCTCCCTCCTACTCTCCTTCCCGACAGGCAAGTTGGGCTTCTAACAATTTGCAGGCTCTCTCTCCAGGCTTCTTTCTCTCCCCGGCTCTTGGGCGCCTGGCAGCCCATGCCCTCATTGATTTACTTCCTCTCCCCCAGGGCGGGTTGATAGCATGCGTGATCAGATACGCCCTCCCTTCTCCCTGGGGCCATTATCAGTAGTACCTCTGTTCTTTTTTTCCCCTCTGTTCCACCCACCCTCTCTCCCCCACCCCTTACACTTCTCTGCCCTTCTCTCCCTCTCTCCCTTTCTCCGAGTTTGCTGGGTGCTGGTCCCACACCTATTTAGCCTTCAGCTCCCCCAAAAGTGGATTTCTTTCAGCTCCACTTGCTAGACTGGCTACCAAGATTCAAAGAGGCTCAGTGGACCAAACTCACTAAAGAGAAACAACTCTCTGCCCTCCACCAGACCCCTCTTCCACCCATTTAGCTGCAGTGAACCAGGGGTTTTACTGAGGAAATTCGCCTTGAGAGTGGGGGTTATGTGCCATTCCAAGCCACAGGGAAGAGTAACTCATGGCTTCCTTTTGGCTTCTGTCTCCCTCCTGATGTGCGGCACTCTCCTGGGCTGCAGATCCCCAGAGCGGCTGCCTCAGATAGCTTTTTGCCCTTTTTCCTTTGTTTTTGTGAGTTGAGCCCTGTGTACCTACTCTGACACCATCTTCCTGCATGTCAAGTCCACCTAGTTTATTTTTTCATTTTCAGCTTCTTTACTACAAACTATTTTTTAACGAATCTTTCAAAAATTCTTATTGAGCAAATCTAGTGTATTTGTTATGAGCTACAGAACCATACTCACTAACAGAACTTGGAAAGATTGAAGAAATAGAGATTAAGGCATAATATTGTTACAAGTATCTGAAATCAAATTTGTCTCTTTTCCAGGAAGTGACTGCATCAACAGTCTAAAAATCATGAACTTAATACTGAACAATGTGAAAAACGTTCAGTGATTTTGACATAATCATATCGTGTGCATGGAAAGCTATTTATCCCTTAATCTGAGAATCTCTAAGAGAAGTTTCAGATTCATCAGCCAATTAAATATTTTATTCTTTGCAATAAAATTTAAATCATGATTATAACAAATTCAAGATTTCCTATAAAATATTAGTAAAAGTTGCATGATCCAACATCTATTGGACAAAGAAGCTTGTGACTCAATACTATGTTTATACTGAACAACCCTCCCCAGAAAGGACAGAATGTATACATATTACTGGAAGCTATAATCTTCCCAAAGCATTAAATGCCCGTGGTAAACGTCCTTCCTACAAGCGTGGTGAAAACATCATGTGCATGCTTTGCATGACCCTGGCAGGAACTCTGTTCTCATACCCTATGGAAAGACCTTGTTCTGAAACCCCTTACATGTTACCCCTCATTTTCTCATGTTTGCCTTGCATTATCTTCATTCTCTGAACTGATGGCTTCAGAGATTCTGTGAATAAAGTTTATGCCTGACTAAATGCCAGGTGTGTTCTTTGATCTCACCGCCTGACCAAACTGTGCCCTTCAGGAGCTGGGTTATAACACCCTGTTTCCAACATTTGCTAGTTGTATAAGCTTGGACAAGCTATGATGTTCAGTTTCCTCACGCAGGTGGTTGTGAAGATTAAACGAGATAATGAATGTAAAACCATTAGTGCATAGTGAAAGCAATAAATGCTGTCAATTCTTAACACCGTCAGAAAGAAAAATACTATACTTACACTATTGATATATTTATATAATCGATTTGCGTTATTATTTAACGACATATTCATTTCTACATAGAGACAGGAAATAAGAAGCTGCCCTGCTGATAACAAGGACTTCCCTTATTTCCTAACAGTAAAACTCTAGGAAAAGCCTAGGTCATCAATCTTGCTGCATCTGTATCTGGACGCTGCTCAAAAATGTGATTTACACAAAATTCAGGACACAATTATTCTGCAGCAGAAGGTACAAGTGCATTGCTGCAGGGAAAGCCGGCGCTCCGGGGAGAAAAAAATTGGGAGCCAATATCGACGAACCCGTCTTGTGACAACCCAAGCGCCGGGCCCCCGTTACGACTGAGCGGGACCGAGGCCGGGAGTGCGCGCTCCGCCGCCCGCGGCCGCCGCGGCCCCGCCGGGCCCTGCGCGGCGGCGGTTGAGCCCCGCGGAGCCGACGCGCGCGGCCCGAGCCGCCCGCCGCCTCCCCGCCCGCAGCCGCACGCGCATGCGCGGTTAGCAGTCGCTGCCGGGCGGCCGCAGGCGGGATTGGTCTGGCGAGACGCGGGGACCCAGTGGCAGCGACGCGGACATCTGAGCTGCCACTGCTGAAAACAGGCCCGCAGGACAGGTGCGTGAGCAGCAGGCCACCTTCCCCTGCCCTTGGCGCTCGGCCTGGGGTGAGGGGTCAAAACCGTCGCCGCCTCCCTCCGGGGGAGGCTTCCTGGGCCGCACCCACTTCTTGGGCCACCCGAAAGGCTGAAGGGGAGCAGGTGAGGGCGGGGGCGGCGTCCCGGAGCCCGGCTCGGGAGCGGCGGGCGAGGCTCGGCGGCGGCGCTCCGGCCGCCCGGGCGGCGGGGGAGGACGCCCCCTGCGGGTCGGTTGGGCCCACCTGCTGCGCCGGGCGGGCGCGGGAGGCAGGTGCCGGGGCAGCCGGCGCCCCGCGGAGGACGCGGCCGCGGGCGCCGGGCCGTTACTCCCGCGGTTGCCCCCTCCGCCCCGTTCGGCGCTCGAGCCCCGCGCAGCGCGCTCCCGAGGGGCCGCGGGGGCCCGGGGGGCGTCCCGGCGCTGCTCCCTCCGCCGGCTCCTCCTCACAGAAACGCAAACAAAATAAAGTAGGCTCGGCTTACGCAATCTCCACTTCTGTCAAGGCGAAGGGTCCCCGCCCGCCCCGCAGGGCGAGCTGCCGGGAGCTCACCGCGCGCCGCTGGGGAGGGAGCGCGAGGACTGAGCTGACTCCCATGAAGTCCTAATTACGGGAGACTCATTATCGCTTAGAGCCTGTTTACGATCATTCAGACACTTTAGCTGATTTTATTTATAGCATCTGTCTCCAGCAACGCAGAGTCATTTGCTTGGGATTTAAAAGCAAGTGCATCAAAGCTCAGAATGGAGAAAGAGAAGGTAAATCGAATGGCCATTGGAAGAAGCTGCGAGTGGATAGACTTAACTTGTATTGAAACTTTTTTTCCCAGAAAAGTCAGCAAACTCTTGATTCTAGTCTACATCGCGTTATAGGTCATTTAATCACTTCCTTTCAGTTTGCAGTTTTGCCTTCACTTCTAACCGGGTTGATCTTCCAATCACATTTAAACCTTATTCCCAAATCCTTAGAGCAGGACCTTCTATATTCTTTATCTTATTTATCTACTTGATGAGGTTAATTATTTTGTGAACGATGTAAGTATGTTAATGGGTCTGTAGAAATCAGACAGTACTTTAAATTAGCCTTACTACCTGTTTTCAGTACCTAGTAAGTTTTAGGTTCTTAATTAGAAAACTAGAATTGTCAACTTTTTTGAGATACTCTAGTTCAACCCTTTCACTTGACAAGTGAGAAAAAAAGTCCCAGAGAAGTTTTAATCACTTGTCCATTTAATAATAAAACTAGACTCTTAATGTAATGCTGCCAAGATCAGTGTACTTTTTATTATACTATTATATAGTTCAGTTCCTGAAGCCATATAATAACTAAGCTTCAAATATAGTTGATTTTCAGAACTACTCTTAAGGCTCACATACATATGTGAGTAGGACCCATGTATGTGAATAGGACCCATACTCACATACGTAATATGAGTTGGGTTCTACACCTTGCCATTAAAACAGATACAGGTCATTATACATTTTGTCAAAACCTATAAAATTGGGCGGTGCAAAGTAAACCATAATGTAAACTATAGACCATGGTTAGTAGCAGTGCTTCAATATGTGTTGATCAATTGTGACAAATGTACCACACTAATGAAAGACATTAGTGGGGGAAAGTGGGAGAGAGGTGGTCTATGGAAATTCCCTATGTTTTCAATGTAATATTTATGTAATCTAAAACTTCTTTAAAAAATAAAAAATAAATAAAACTGGGGAGTTAATGTGCATTTGCATTTTTAATTAAAATACAACATAAGAAGTACCAAAAAATAAAACACTGATTAACAGCAGAAAGGCGTTTCAATTACAAGAAAATAGCATATACCGAAGCAGGAATGCGTTGAACCAGTGAGTGTTAGAAAATGGAAATTTCTTGTGAAGCTTAGAAGGGGAAGTATATATACTGAGAACTACACAGAACTGTTGATCATTTTTATAAATGAGTAGTAAAATAAGACTTGGTTTTTAGAAAAGTCATGCTAAACCAGAAGGCAGAGGATGAATTTGGAGATTGGCAAGACTGGAAATAAAGAGGCAAAGTGGAATTTTACTAATCTTTCCAAATGACGGTTCCTAAATTAAGTCTGTTCCATTGGGATTAAAAGCAAGATGACATTCAAGAAATACCCAAGTGAATTTAGTTACCAATGACATAAGGAGATTAGTGAGAAAATAGTCTTACAATGATTACAAAGTAACTGGCTGATTTGGTTAATGAGAAATGCAGTTAGTGGGAATAAGTAATGAGGGATATAGAGAAGCAGGTTTGAAAGGAAAGAAAAGTTCACATTAGTGGGTGCTTGGGACATCTTTGAAAATGGATCACTTAAAAGTGACCACTGAATTGTAGATAAGATTTGGGAGTCCTTAGCTAGCTTAAAGGTAGAAGCCAAGAGTATAATCAGTCAACCTAGGAGAATATGTAATGTAAGAAAAGAAAGCCTAGAGACCGAACTCTAAGGAACAGCAACATTTACAAAATGATTAGAGAAAGTGCCCATGAAGAAGACAAAGATCAGGTAGAGAAAAGGAAGAGAATCAAGAATCAGGAATAGTACTACGGAAACCAAGAAAGGAGACTGGGTTCCAAGAAGGAGGTAGTACATGGTCAGCAAGTTCTGGGATAGCAGGCCACTGAAGTACTGAAAAATGCTTTTTGCATTTATCAACTAACACTTAGTTGAAAGGAAGAGTTTCAAAGATAAGAGAAAAGGCCAGAATTAAGGAATGAGAGGGAGAGTGTTAGTTTTCTTTTGATGCCATAACAAGAGCACCACACATTTAGCCGTTTGAAACAATACAATGTTATCTCACAATTCTCTAGGTCAAGTCTGACATAGGTTTCCCCTGGCTAAAATCAAGTTGTGAAATCAAGGTGTCAGCCTGGCTGCATTCTTTATTAGAAGCTTTATTCGGGGAGAGAATCTGCTTTCTTATTCAGGTTGACACAATCCAGTTTCTTGCAATTTTAGGACTAAGGTCCCACTTGGTTGACTGTCAGCTGAGGGCGGTTCTGAGCTTCCAGAGGCTACCTACCAACTTCAAGGCCATCCATCTCCTCAAAATCTGCCTACCTCCTCTTCTTCTGTTTCTCTCTCTAACCATCATGCCTTTCTCTTCCACATTTAAGTGCCCATGTTGTTACACTGGGCCCACCTGTATAATCCAAGGTACTCTCCCTATTTTGAGGTCAACTGGTTAGCAACCTTAATTCCATCTGCAAAGCCCCTTTTTCTATGTGAGGTAACATTCACAGGATCTAGGGATTATGGGTGCCAGTTTTCAGCCTACTATAGGAAGCCAGAATTATTAACAGTTAATGTGTGTATATATATATATATATACAAACACATATACATATATATTATATACATATATGTATAATTTAGATGCACAGCTTTTAAAATATAAAACCCACATAAACTGGAATATATGTCTAAAAGGATGAACATAGCAAGAAAATATTTAACCATGTACTTGTTTGATAGGCCTAGAAGTTTAATGCCTTTTAGTGAGGATGAGTAATTAAACCTTCTAAACTTAAAGGCTTAGTGAAAGGAATGTAGAGCTTAAAGCTAGACCTAACTTTGGGTCTTGCATATTCTGCTTAGTAGCTGTGTAGTCTTGGCTAAGTTACTTACCTCCCAAGCCTCCCTTTCTTATCTGTAAAGTGAGATACTAATACCTCTGTCATAGGATGTTGTATAGGTTGGAATTAATATGCTTGAAACAGCAAGTATTCAAAAACTACTTCTTACTCTTGCTCCACTCTCTCCCTTTCATTGTCTTCAGCCTTGCCCTAGGGAAAGCTGTCTTTTCTGTCTCTTGTCCCTTTAAATGTTTCTTTCTTGACCCCTTGCCAGGTAAATTCAATTTCCCAATTATTGTCTGTCACACTTTATTTTTCTGCCACTAAACTCATTATAGTTTACTTATTATACAGCTAATTACTGTAGTTACCATGTCTATCAAAATGCCTGGCATATAATTAACAGTCATAAATGTTGAATAAATTATAGTGTATGATGAATTTTATTATCCACTGGTTAACCACTCCTGAATTGCTTTGGAGAAACATTAGCCACCAAAAAAGTTAATAAATCCCTGATGCTACTTATTCTGAAGCATGCTAATTGCTTCTGTGAGAAAGTAGCTACATTTCAAGTCAAATCTTACAACTTTTTTGGACAAAGGCTGCCTCTCTAGGACATTCTGATTACCTGTCTGCCCACCTCATTTGTGAGTCTCCAAAATGAATTTTGTATGTGCCACATAGCTAGACAGTTTTAACAGTTCACTTCAATTTTGGTGAAAATATGTTTTTCTTTTTTTACATGATGTGGTAACATAAAACTTTAAAATCTAATTTTCTATTTATTATTTTTCTAGGAAATTCAATTATGAGTAGAATTATGAAAATGTAGCATGCCTATAGCTAGATTCTGTAAAAAAGAAAACTAACTCAATAGGATGTTTGTTCATAGACATAGAATAGAATTTCAAAAAATGATATGCTCCGCTCTATTAAATTAGATCACAAAACTTAAAACCTGCTGAATCATTATCTCATTTTCCTATAGAAATAATTTTATTGTGTTAGGTTGTAACAGTGTACCCTAAACTTTAAAAGGTCAGTGTTAGAAACATTGATGTAATTATTTCTGTCTCTTATGAAGCCTTAGTTAAAGGCATCTGTTATGTAACAGTTCCATAAATTTTTTCAGGCATTAAATCCTAGAAAAGATCCTTCCCCCCATCCCATGAAGGATCTTGTAGAGTTTTACTAGACAGTGCAAACTCACTCTGTTTATTTCTGGTTTTTCCCTATTTGCCTAAAAGCCCTTCTGCTAAGTGTACTGTTACATCCTAACTGGTTTCTTGGTTAACAGCTGTGTGTCTCTCCTTTTTAACTTTTTTCTGTTATTTGTTCATTCACTTATTCTATAAACATATGTATGTTCCTGTTCATCCCGTTTTAGCACTCTTTTAGGCTGTGTGAATACAGAAATCACAGAGTGAGAATTCCAGCCCTTAGTGAGCTTATATTTTTGTCTGTTTTGGGTTTTGCAAGTTGACTCAAATTATTTTTCAAGACTAGGTAGAAGGAGTATAAATCCTAAATAAATAAGTAAATGTATCATTATAATGTTTATATAAGCATATTATTTTTAAAATGGTGCTACTTAGTTTTAATTTTAGTGTGTAGCTATGGTCTTAAAAACTTGGTACAGATGCAGTTCATTCTTTCTATAATTAGGACACTCCCATATCCAGGCTTTGTGTTCTGATCCTTTCCATGATCTGTAAAAGTGGTTTCTGACTTTTATAGGGTCCGATCTAGAGTTCTTAGAATGCTTTGTAGAACTTTGTTTGCCAACCCCCCAGCCTACCCCTCTGAAGGCCACAGTCTTTCATTTCATTGCATATCCAACTATTTCTGCTTTTGTGGTTCTTTTCCCATTTTTTCCTCAATTTCTTGAAGTATTTCCAAGATAACCAGTTTTAATTAACAGTATTGTCAGTTAAGGAAGTGCTGGCTGCTCAAATAGAAAAGAAGAAAGTCTCTGAGGCTTGACACAATAGAGTTTCTGCTGTTCCAGATGGGTGGCTGGCTCTCCTCTAAGTGGTGATTCAGGTACTGAAGCTCCTTCTGCCTTGTAACTCCACCATCTTCTAGCATAGCTCCCAACACTGCCCGCACCAAACCTGAAGGGGAAAGATCCTGAAAGATTGGTCATGGGAAGTTTTTATGGACAAGTGCTGGCAATTGGTCTAGTCACTAGTCATACCTAACACCAAGAGAAATATAGTCTAGTTATGTCTTCTTGAAAAAGAGAAGATAGTTTGGCGATCAGCTGCCAATATCTGTCACACTTTACAACAGATATTGGGTATCTTGTGATTACCTTTTTTTTTTTTTTTGAGTACTCTGTCTGCCTTTGATGTGTGACTGAGTATTACATCCATACCAGTAAATGGGCTGCCTTGCATAATTTGATTTGGGGCTGGCAGTGGAGGTTCAGTAAGTATTAGGTGGTGTTGGTGATGCTGGCAAAACTCTTTGAGGTTTTCAACAATTGGGGAGATTTGCACCTCATACTTTGCTAAAGTTACTTGTACTTGAGTTTATTAATGACCAGCCTGGAAACAGTATGGAGAATATACATGAGATGAAAATTACATGGTGGGGCACATCAATGCATTTCTTCAGTGCCTCCCTTCTTCCTCATGAAGGCACTACTGAAATTTAGTGGTCTCAGAAAACCATAAAGTAGAATAAGCCTAAAACACTAACTGGGTTCGTTATGTTTTAAGGAGGGAAGGGATTGGCATCAGCACTAAACAGTCTAACTCATACTTATATAAACAAATTTTTGAAGCACTAAAATTGCATAACCTAGTTACTTCCATTATTTTGTAGAGCTGCTGTTTCTTCAGGCCTCTCAAGGTTTCAGTGCAGGCCTGGCAATATCTAAACCCTCTTTTTAAGAAATGAAATGCAATAAACGTCATGGTTTTGTTTGGAGTTTGATGACATGTTAGCATGACAGTGTGACAGATTTCCAAGGAACACTGTTAGCTTCATGATCTGATTCTCAAGTTGTCAGCTCATGCATCATTGAATAGTGATAGAACAGTGCAGAATTAAGCAGAAACCATTTGTTCTGTATTTCTGATTTAAAAATATGTATATACAGTAACAACAACCTTGGTCTAAGTAGTTTTCTGAACGGAGAGTGTTTTCCTGTACAATCGCATTGTCTGCAAATGGTTTGTAACTAATTACAATTCATTTTTAAGTATTTCATTTCTATAGTAAAGTAGATATAACTGTTTCTGAATAAATATCTTCATCACTTAGTACTAATGATAACCTAAATTTTGAAAATTTCCAAGAGGTTTGAAAATGTATTGTTACAATTTTGTGGTTTCTTTCCATTGCTTTATCAATAGCATATAGTAAAGTAATGGGGTAATATTAAAATAAGGGATAGAATGGTATGCTGAAGAAAAGTTATGGATTCTAATATTTTTTTTCCTTTCACATATCCAGTCATGTGACTTTGAGCAATTTTTTTTTCCTGTATAGTTTTTCTTATATAGTCTTTTTCCTCATGGTGGCTGGACACTGCTCTTGACACAGATGTGTGTCCCTACCCTTTTCTTTCTTTTTTTTTTTCCTCTCTATTTTTTTAAATGTTACATTCAAAAAATATAAGAGGTCCCCATATACCCTCCACTGCCCTCACCCCACCCCTCCCACATCAACAACCTCTTTCATCATCGTGGGACATTCATTGCGTTTGGTGAATACATTTTGGAGCACTGCTGCACCACATGGATAATGGTTTACATTGTACTTTACACTCTCCCCCAGTCCACCCAGTGGGCCATGGCAGGACATACAGTGTCCAGCATCTGTCCCTGCAGTATCAACCAGAACAACATCATATCTCTTCTTCTCTCTCCCTACCCTCAGCAGCTACCGTGGCTACTTTCTCCACATCGATGCTACAGTTTCTTCCATTACTAATCACAATAGTAGTATAGTAGAATATCAGTAAGTCTACTCTAATCCATACTCTATTCCTCCATCCTGTGAACCCTGGGACAGTTATGTCCACTTCATCTCTATATCAAGAGGGGGCTTAGATTCCACATGGATGATGGATGCAATTCTCCTGCTTGCAGTTGTAGGCACTCTTGGCTCCCTGGTGTGGTGGTTGACCTTCTTCACCTTCATGTTAACTGGCTGGGGTAAATCCAGTAATCCAGAGGGTAGGATTTGCAAGTCTGTTGAGACTCAGGGCCTGGCTGTCACATGGACAGTCCAGAGATTCAGGTCTCCTGAGTATACACTAACCCCAGTGCCAACCACAGGTGCAGTAAAAGTGACAGAAGAGGCATGTATAGAAAGTTCACATCTGAGTCCAACTCCATCACACTCAGGAACACAAACTCCAAAGTAGGGCCAACTGACATGGCATTGAATTCCACAGTCATTTTCCATGACCACAGGATCTGTGGGTCTCTGTAGCCCTCAGGAGAACCAGTACCTGGGGTTGTATCTACTTTGGCTGTCTCTGGGACTCTGCTGAGGTGTGCATAAGCGTGCCCTCTCAGATGGCCTCCCGACTGTTTTTTGGAGACTCATAGCCATATAAACTCATTTGTCCTTTCCCTTACCCTTTTCTTGAACTAGAAGGTCTGTTTGTACTTGGAGACTGAGTGATAACATGACACATGGCTCCTATGGGGCAAAGCTGCATGCCTCTCTGATCCTGTCCCACACAAACTCATCGACAGCAGGCATCATTTTTTGTACTGTTTCTGCATGACGCCATCTTTAATACACTTCTCAATATAGAATGCTTATTTTGGTAGGTCATTATTGATGTTTTTAAAAACATGTTCTTTGAAGGTACAGTTTAAGGTTATTTCAGTTGATCTTTAGAAGAAATAAAGATTAACTGACCCATGCATTCCTGTAAAGTTTTGATCTCATTAAAATGGGTTTTAATCAATTGAACTAATTATGTGTTAGATTCCAATATTTTTTAACCATCTTTTAAAAAAATACCTTTGTTGATACATAATTCTCATACCATCAAGTTTACCCAATTAAAATGTGTGGTTTTTAGTATATTTACAGAGTTGTACAATCATTAGCATAGTCCAAATTTTAGAATGACACCAAGAAAGAAACTCTGTACCTTTCAGCCCTTTCTCCTGTCCCTTTCCCTGGGCAATCACAATCTACTTTCTGACTGTATAGGTTTGCCTATTCTAAACTTTGCATATAAATGGGGTCATATAACATATGGTCTGTTGTGACTGGTTTATTTCACTTAACATACTGTTTTTGAGATTCATCCATGTTGAATCATCAGTACTTCATTCATTTTTATTTATTGAATAATATTCCATTTCATGGATAGGCCACATTTGTTCACTCATCATCAGTTGATGGACATTTGGATTCTTTCTGCTTTTTGGTTATGAAAAATGTCTCTGAAAATTCATGTACAGGTTTTTGTGTGGACATGTGTTTTCATTTTCAGGTGCCTGTGGCAAATGCTGGGCCACATGGTAAATCTATTTTTAACATTTTGAGGAACTGCCACACTGTTTTCCAAAGTGACTGCACCATTCCCTCCAGGAATACATGAAGATGCCAAATCCTTCACATCCTCCCAAGGCTTGATATATGTCTCTTTGATTATAGCTATTCTGGTGTGTATAAAGTGCTCTCTCATTGTGCCAGGTCTACAAATAAGGTTTTGAAGGTCTAAGTGGTCTTTTTAAGAGTTTCTTCTTAATTTTCATGTTGATGGCAATTTTTAAAAAGTAGTATAACTATATTCTAGATAATCTGTATAACTGACCACCTTATAACCAAGTGCCCATATTTACTTTCTGTTTAAAAGTACACTGGCATCAAGAAAGAAAACTTGAATATTTAACATCTATGGAAATCCAGGAGGACGTAATTATATAAATCAAACATTTCTAAGAGGCAGACAAATTACGTGCTGTAAAGAAGATTTGTGTTATATGAAAAGAGACATAGTTAAATAATTGAATAATCACAATATTATAGGAATGTTAAATAAAAAAGAACTTTCTCCATATCTGTCATCCTGATTGCAATATGCCCCATTTTTTTTGCTTCTTGTTTTTTGCAGTGATCTTTCAAAGAAATACTTTATTCTTTAGAGTAGTTTTAGGTTCACAGAAAAATAGTACAGAAAGTAGAGATCCCATACCCTACCCCAGTTTCCCTATTTTTAACATCTTGGATTTGTGTGGTACATTTGTTAAAATTGATGGACCAATGTTAATACATGATTAAATAAAGTCCATTATTTACATTACAGTTCACTCTTCCTGTTATATAGTCCTATGGGTTTTCACAAATGCATACTGCCACGTATCAACCATTGTAGTATCATGTGTAATCATTTCACTGTCTTAAAAATCCCCCATGCTCCACCTATTTGTCCCTTCCTTCTTCCTTCCTCCCCCTGGTAATCACTGATGTTTTACTGTCTCTATAGTTTTGCCTTTTCCAGAATGTCATATAATTGGAATCATACAGTATAACATTTTCAGACTGGCTTCTTTCTCTTGGCAATATGCATTTAAGTTTCCTCCATGTCTTTTGATGGCTTGTTAGCTCATTTCTTTCATTGAGTAGTATGCCATTGTATGGATGTACCACAGTTTATTCTTTCAGCTATTGAGGGCATCTTGATTGCTTCCAAATTTTGGCCATTATGAACAAAACTGTTACAAACATCCACGTGCAGGTTTTGGTATTGACATAAGTTTTGAACTTATTTCAGTAAATACCTAGCAGTACAATTGCTGGATCATATGGTAAGCCTATGTTTAGCTTTGTAAGAAACTGCCAGACTGTCTTCAGAAGTGGCTGTACCATTTTGCATTTCTACCAGCAATGAGTGAGGGTTCCTCTTGTTCCACATCCTCTTCAGCATTGACAGTGTTCTGGATTTGAGTCATTTAAGTAGGTATCTGGTGGTAGCTCATTATTGTTTTCATTTTCATTTTCCTAGTAATATGTTAAGCAAGTTTTCATATCATCATTTGTTATCTGTATACTCTCTTTCGTGAGGTATCTGTTCAGACCTTTTGCCCTTTTTAAAATTGGTTTGAATGTTTTCTTATTGTTGAGTTTCAGTTTAAGTTCTTTGTATATTTTGGATGGAAGTCCTTTATCAGACATGTGTTTTTCAAATATTTTCTCCCAGTCTGTAGCTTTCCTTTCATCTCTTAACTATGTCTTTTGTAGAGCAGAATTTTAAAGTTTTAGTGAAGTCTAACTTATCAACATTTTATTTCATGGATCATATATTTGTATCTGAAAAGGCACTACCAAACTTAAGGTCACCTAGATTTTCTTCTAGGTTATCTTCTAGAAATTGTATAATTTTCCATTTTCCATTTACCGCTATGATCCTTTTTGTGTTAATTTTTGTGAAAGTATGAAAGTCTGAGTCTAAATTCGTTTTTTGCATGTGTTCCAGCCCCCATTTGTTGAAAATATACTCCTTTCTCTAGTGAATTGCCTTTGTTCCTTTGACAAAGATCAGTTCACTCTATGTTTCTGGACTTTCTGTTCTGTTCTGTTGATCTATTTGTCTATTCTTTTGCCAATACCATGCTGTCTTTTTTTAAAATGTATTTTTATTAGAGAAGTTGTGACCTTATAGAACAATTATGAACATGTGTGCAGTTCCCATACAACACCCTTCCACCAACACACTATATTGTGGAACATTTGTTACAGATTATGAGATATCATCAGACTATTACCATTAACTATGGTCTATAGCATATATTTGGTATATTTTTTCCATACTCCCCTATTATTAACAGTGCATCTTTGGCATCAATGTAAGACTATTACAGTATTGCTGTTAACTATAGTTCATAGATTACATTAATTGTATTTTCCCATGTTCTCCACATTCTTACCACATTGCAATAGTGATGTTCCTTTGTTTTACTTCACAAAAGGACATTCTTGTATTTGTACTTGATTTTCATCCACCTCTGGGTTCACTATGTTATTCAGTCACTAGATAACTCTCTAGCTTTCTTTCAATTGATAGTTAATCCCTAGACTACCCTTTACAATACCATGCGGTCTTGATCACTGTAGCTTTATAATAAGACTTTTTTATATGTATATATTTTTATAATTAATTTTTTATATTTAAAGAAGCTTTAGCTTACATAAATATTACATTAAAAAATATGGAATTCTCATATGCCCCACTCCCACACTTTGCCACATTAACAACATCTCTCATTAGTGACTCACCCAGGACAACTAACAAGAAAATGATGGTGGACAACACTCATCCCAAGGAACAGAGTATCTGTAACTGCAAGCAAGATAGCCCCATCTATCTGTTGGTCTTCTTGAATGTGAACATTAATATATTTCATCAATTTTGGAAGCTTTCAGCCATTATTTCTTCAAATATTCTTTTTGTCCCTTTCTCTTTCTCTTCTCTTTGTAGGACTCTCATATATGTTGGTATACTTTAATTTGGCCCAAAAGTCCCTTAGGTTCACCTCACTTTTTTGTTGCTGCCTCCCTTCACCCCTCCTCCTAGCCTTTGTTATCTCCCTTTTCCAGCCGTTGCTATCCTTCCCGCCAGTCCCGTCCACTTAGCCAACTCATAATCTGCCCCCTTTCTTAATCACCGCCTACTTCATAGCTGCCTGCACAGTTCCGCCTATCCACTACCGCCCCGTAGTTTACCCGCCTCAATTCCTACCCCTCCCTTGACCCGACCTTATATAATCAAGTGTATTTCCGCAATAAATTAGACTAGCTCATTCTCACAGGCTGTCTCCGTGGTTTTTACCGCGCGTCCCCCACGCCTGGAGAACCTAGGCCTACGCGTTGGCCTAGGGGCTCACCGCCGAGCCGTGGAAGCCCGCCCGGTCCTCGTAGGTTGCTAACTTAGAGTAGCAGCCCACAGCAGGGGTTGCTAACTTGGAATAGCAGCTCACAGCTGGGGGCTCGCCCGGGATCCTTTCCTTCCACCACCCTCCGGCCCCTCTCTGCTGCTGCTGCTGCTGTCTACTGGAGACCATTTCAGCTCTCCAGGTAGGGACCCCATCGCCGTCTTTTCTTCTCCCACTATGGGCACCTCTCTCTCCTCACACCATACCCCTCAGGTTCGGCTTTTAGCCGCCCTGCTTGATACCAGTGGAGTCCACGTTTCCCTAAAACAGCTCCAAAAATATTGGGACCTGCTACTCCCTCTTAATCCGTGGCTCGCCACCTGCCAGCTCTGGAGCCCAGACACATACTCTCGACTCATAGATCGAGTCACCTCCGCCATAGAGCATGAAAAGCGGTCTTTTCCGCACGGCCTGCTGCCTGCTCTAGTAGCCATACGCGCCTGTCTCCTTGGTGCACCGTCAGAAGCCATCCGAGACAAATCAGTTAAGCAACCCAATGACTATGAGCCCGATGATCCTGGCGACCCAAATTCTCTGTCTGACCAGCTCGCCGCCGCTCTCGAGCGCGAACCTCCCCGCCCGCGCTCCCCACGGCCCGCAGAAGCCGCTTCAGTAGCTCCTCAAAATAGCGGACTTTCTCCTTTTTCTTCCACCTCTGCCCAAAATGGCACACTTCCGGCTTCTTCTTCACCTATGTCCGAGCCCGCCGGCGGGAACAAAGGCGCCTCCTCTCACCTTTACCCGCCCCTCCCTGTCTCGTCATCTTCCGGCCCTGCCCCGGACATAATGTCGCCGCCATCTTGGCCGGCCCCCGGAAATGACGTGACTTCGCCGCCATCTTGGCCGGCGCCCAAAAATGACGTAACTACATCGCCATCTTGGCAGGCGCCTAAAAGTGACGTCGCCGCTCCGCCATCTTGTCCAGCGCCCAAAAATATCCCGCCGCCAGTTTGTTGCCGCCTTGACGCTGCTAAGCCATCATTCTCTCATCTGTTTCCCGCTACCGTTCATCCCTCGCCACCACCGTATGGCAGCAGCTCCCCACCTGCTTCTAGCGAAGCACATTCTCCCGCCCCCCAGCTATACCCGCTCAACCCGCTGCCCACGCAGCAGCGCCCTCAGACTTGGCTTCCCTTCACAGCCGAAGAAGTTAAAACTCTTCGCAAAGCTGTTAAAGAAGACGGCATAGGTAGCCCATATGTCCAACAATTAATAGAAGAGTTAGGGGTTCAACTTGCTCTTCCTTATGACTGGATTTCTCTAGCCCGTTCCATCCTTCCGCCAGGCCAGTTCCTTGAATGGCGTGCTTACTATCAAGTAGCTGTTGATAAGCAAGTGGTAGAAAATGTCCAAGCGGGTATCCAAGATCCAGCTGACGCCTACACAGGAATTAACAACTATGCTGACCCTCGTTCTTATATAAACATAGATCCAGGGTTTTGGCACCGAGTAAAAGCTCTTGTCCAGCGATCGTTCTCTTTAGTTTCTACCAAGCAGTCCACCAAATTTGCGCAAATGCTTCAAGACTCGCAAGAAACCTTTCCAGCATTTGTCGCACGCGTTTTAGAAGCATGCCAGCGGAAAATTACTAATGAAGATGCTCAGTTTGTGTTAGCAAAAGAACTCATTCTCGATGGGTGCCTTGCACCCTTCCGGGCCGTTATTCTTCCTATCCGTGATAAGCCAATACATGAATGGGTATTGGCTTGTCGAGATATTGACCCACAGACTAAAGCACTTACTGCTGCCTTCGCTTCCACCATGGCTGTGTCATCTGCCTCCACTTCTGCCTGCTTTCGATGCGGTCAGCCCGGTCATTTTGTCCGCGAGTGCCCTCAACAGGCAGCTCCCCGCCCTGCTGTAGCACTGCACAGACCAAGAGGCCCCCCCACACCATGCCCGCGCTGTGGCAAGGGGTATCACTGGGCCCGCGATTGCCGCTCATCGCAACGTATCTCCCAGCCTTTAAACTTCCAGCGGGGCAGGCCTCAGCCCCTCCCCCAAGAGGCCCTCCAGAGAGCTCCAAAACCTTAATGTGGACAATGCCTATCAAACGTCACCAAAAACCTTCCTTAGAGCTTAAAATAAACGGACAATGGCTTGAAGGGCTCTTAGACTCTGGTGCTGAAATCTCTTGTATTCCCTTTGAAATCGCCGCCTTCAATCATTGGCCCCTCGAAACCGGCCCTCAAGTCATCGGCGCCACGGGAGCTGCTACCTCCTGGAAAACCTCCCAGCCTCTGCATTGGAGCGACCGAGAAGGTCACAAAGGCCAGATTCGTCCACTCGTCCTTTCTTCAATCCAAACCATCCTGTGGGGAAGAGATGTACTCAGCCAGCTAAAAGCTCGAATCACCACAGAAGCCTTCATAGCTGCGCCGCCCCCCCCCCCTTATAGGGGCCACTGCTCCCATCTCAAGACCTGACCCTATCCCTCTGGAATGGGACACAGAGGAGCCCATCTGGGTCGAGCAGTGGCCCTTGCCAACTCATAAACTGCAAGCTCTCTCTGCCCTCGTCGAAGAACAGCTACAAGCAGGGCATATTGAGCCGTCTACCAGTCCCTACAATTCGCCAGTCTTCGTCATCAATAAAAAGAACACGAGCAAGTTCCGCCTCCTTCATGACCTTCGAGAAATTAACAAACATATTAAGCCAATGGGATCACCTCAGCCTGGTTGCCCGCATCCCACTGCAGTCCCTCAGCATTTTTATGCAGCCACCATTGACATCAAAGATTGCTTTTTCTCCATTCCTCTTCACCCGCGAGACTGTCCACGATTTGCGTTTACAGTCCCGCGTACCAACAATCAAGGAGCAGCACTCCGATTCCAATGGCGAGTACTACCACAAGGCATGCGGAACAGTCCAACTATATGTCAGCTCTATGTCAATCATGCCATTGAGCCGCTACGCTCTAAGTTCCATCCAGAGCACACATACATCATCCACTATATGGATGACCTCCTTTTAGCAGCAAGTTCTAACACACTTCTCAATGATTTACTCTCTGCAGTTACGACAAACCTTTCAAGTCTTGGATTAATAGTGCAACCTGACAAAGTCAACCCCCAGCCACCTTTCCAGTTCTTAGGCTTTCATTTTCATCAATATATTCGGCCCACCAGCCCGCAAATCCATGTTTCTGATCACATGACGCTGACTGAGCTCCAACGGCTTTGCGGACAAATCAATTGGCTTCGATCAGCACTCCCCATCACAACAGCGCAAATGCAACCCCTTTTCGAGCTCCTGCAGACTAAGTGCAGTCCATCCGCTGCAGTCGTTCGCCCCATCACCATCACCCCAGCTGCCAAAGAAGCCATCCAACAAGTAAATGCTGCACTCCAGCAATGCCGCCTAGAGCGATTCTCTCCCGATCTCCCAATCCTTGCCTTAGTTTTGCCAACACCAGTCACCCCAACGGGTCTCCTATGGCAAGATGGTCCTCTTCTTTTTCTACACACGTCAAAAAGTAAACTCCCAAAAATCTGCCCATTTACAAGGGCTTGGATCACATTAGCCACTGACTTAGTACTTCTCTCCATACAAACGTACGGCGTCCCGCCACACACCATCGTTTGGCCCTTTGATGCAAAAGAAGTTACCTCTCTCATTATGAATAATGCCCAAATGCAAAGCCTAATAGAATTCTTTCGTGGCTCTTTTGACAATCACTATCCGCATCATCCACTACTAGAAGGGGTATCTCAATTAGCATTTTCCAACCCGTTCCATCCGCTGCCCGCAAGAAAGCCAATTCCTTTTGCCATCACTGCTTTCACCGATGCTTCAAAAAAGGCATTCGCTGCTGTCATATATACGCCAAGAGAACCTAAGCCACGACAATTGGTGTTTGCTAATGACTTTTCTGTCCAAACAGGTGAACTTTTAGCTGTCGCCGCAGTCCTCAATCTATACCCGGACCAGCCTCTTAACATCTTCACAGACAGCTTATACACTTTACAAGTGTGTCGCAGCCTCCCGCTTGCTACTTTCCTACCCAGTGACTTAACTATTGACCAAGCACTCGCTTTTGTACAGCGACTGCTTGAAGAAAGGCAACAACCCTGGTTCATTGCTCATATCAGAAGTCACTCTGGCCTGCCAGGACCGCTAGCTCAAGGAAATGCCCTCGCCGACGCTTTAGCATCCGGCCGCCATGTATGCCCAGTTGCCATTCAAGAAAACCTCACTGACAAAACAAGACTGGGAGACTTTGTCAACCAAGCTAAGCTCCTACACTCTCAATTCCACTTCTCAGCGCGATCCATTCAAAAGCTCTTCCCAGACCTCCCCATTGAAACATGTAAACATCTTGTGCGCTCCTGCCAAACATGTGCACCTTTGCTGCCTCTTGGACCCTTGCAGCCTCGCGGAGCTAATCCCCGCGGCCTACGGCCTAACTCCCGCTGGCAACTTGACGTCACACACGTTAGCGCCTTTGGACGCCTTAAGTATCTTCATGTTGCAGTTGATACTTTCTCGCACCTGTGCTACGCCGTGCCCCTCACAGGAGAGAGCGCTAAACATTGCATCAAAGCACTCCGACAAGCCATTCTATTCATGGGAATTCCCTGGGATCTCAAAACCGACAATGGACCAGCCTATCACAGTGCCACCTTTGCCAGCTTCGTACAAATGTACCACATCACACACCATTTTGGCATCCCCTACAATCCACAAGGGCAAGGAATTGTTGAGCGCACTCACCAACAGCTCAAGCTACTCATTCAAAAAGAAAGAGCTTCCTCCCCCCATAAAGCCCCACTCCCCCCCCCCCCCCCCCCCGCTTCAGCTACAGCTGGAGCTGCCACTGGTGTTGCAGCCCTAGCCACACAAGCCTCCGCCCTCCAAAACCTCAGACAAGCAGTAGACTCTGATATCATCTACCTCCGAGATGCAATCAAATATCTTAGAGACTCCCTCAATTCCCTTTCAGAAGTTGTCCTGCAAAACCGCCGAGGCCTTGACCTCCTCCTCCTCAAAGAAGGTGGCCTATGTGCAGCTCTGGGAGAAGAATGCTGCGTCTATGCCAACTATACCGGTTTAGTAGACTCCAGCTTAAAAGAACTTGAAAAAGGTCTCAACCAACGCCGACTTGAACGAGCCCAAACTGCTGGTTCCTGGGGCTTTCTGCAGCCCCTCCTCCCCTATCTCCTCCCGTTACTAACCCCAGTTCTGCTCATCATCCTAGGTCTCACCGTTGGTCCTTGGGCCATTCGACGAATCATCCGCCTTGCCAAAGATCATGCTGACAGTGTATTTTCCTCATTTGTTCAAATCCATTACCAACGTCTTGCTACCTCTGATTCCATTCCTCAATCTCGACCACGTCCTCACCCCCCTTCCCACTGTACATCCCGCCTGTGAAGCTGCTTGCTGTGAAGCTCTCTGACTTTAGCCGTCGGTACGGGTTCGCTTCCCTCGGCGTAAAGGGCTTGGGTGCACCCTCCGCCCCCCTTTATTGCTATACGTCTGAGAATTCTTCGCAGTTAAGCTAGCCACAGCGCTATCCACCCCAAAAAAGCGTGCGCAACATCATGTTAGATATTTCGTCTAGCACCGGCACGCACCAACCCTAAGGGCTATGCATACATTCTGGCCAAATGATATGTCATTTGCCCATCGCCAGTCAATCCTGCCCTCTTTTTCTCTCACCCTCCACAGCCCATCCCTCTACTCTCTCACACCTTTTTTTTTATAAAACAAAAGGAGCAATTGTTGCTGCCTCCCTTCACCCCTCCTCCTAGCCTTTGTTATCTCCCTTTTCCAGCCGTTGCTATCCTTCCCGCCAGTCCCGTCCACTTAGCCAACTCATAATCTGCCCCCTTTCTTAATCACCGCCTACTTCATAGCTGCCTGCACAGTTCCGCCTATCCACTACCGCCCGGTAGTTTACCCGCCCCAATTCCTACCCCTCCCTTGACCCGACCTTATATAATCAAGTGTGTTTCCACAATAAATTAGACTAGCTCATTCTCACAGGCTGTCTCCGTGGTTTTTACCGCGCGTCCCCCACGCCTGGAGAACCTAGGCCTACGCGTTGGCCTAGGGGCTCACCGCCGAGCCGTGGAAGCCCGCCCGGTCCTCGTAGGTTGCTAACTTAGAGTAGCAGCCCACAGCAGGGGTTGCTAACTTAGAATAGCAACACTCAGCACTTTTTAAAATTCTTTTTTGTATCAGCTCTTCAGTCTTTTTGTTGTAATTGCCCTGTATTCTAGTTTACTACTCTAACTGCCTGTTTAAATCTGTTTTTGAAGGACTTAGTGTATTTTTAAACTGTTATTTCATTTTTTCCCAAAAAGATCTGTTTGGACCCTTTAAAAATTTTCTAATTATTCCATTTGTTCTCCCCCCTCCCCTTGCTGCTTACTTGCTGTCTGCTCTCTGTGTCCATTTGCTGTGCATTCTTCTGTATGCCTGTATTTATTTTATTTTTCACACACACCCCCCCTTGTGGCTTGCTTTTTGTTTTGCTCTCTGTGTCCATTCACTGTGCACTCTTTTGTGTTTTCTTTTTACTTGTCTCCCTTTTTGTTGCGTCACCTTGCTGAGTTGGTGTTGCATGGTGCTTGTGGGCTGGGTGGTTCTTTGCAGCATGCTGGCGCGCCTGCCTTCACAAGAACACAAACTCAGGGCCTCCCATATGGTAGATGGGAGCCCAACTGATTGAGCTACAACTGCTTGCCTACATTTGTTCTTGTATCATCTTCTTAACTTATTTTATTTCTGTGCCCATGTTTCCCTTTCACTCACTGAACTTATTTAGAAAATCGACTTAACATCTCTGATCAGTTGTTTCAATATCTGTACTCTTTCGTTGTGATGTACTTTAAATGGTCCATCTCTTCATATTTCTTTTTTTGTCTTAAGATCTTTTTTTGAAGTCTGGTCATTTGATTATTCTGAGGAACTAACTCTGGAAGTCAAATTCTTCCACTTGTCTATGGTTTAATGTAGGTTGATTGTTGACCGTCTTCTTCTTCTGCTTAGCCCAATTTATACTGAACAAATAGAGTAGTCTACTGTTAACAGTTTAGTTCTTCTCAGGTTTTCTTTGAGCCTGTGTCTTGCCCTGGGTGTGCACAGAAACTAGTAAGAATTTCCCAGTATATGTGACTGTTTTCCTTCTAGGAAAGTAGTTCATCTTCCTTCTTTTTCCTCCCAGCAATGAGCCCTTTTTTTAATTAAAGCTTTTTCTCCCTGGCAGCTGTGATAAGTTCAGTTCCACTCTTGCATTCTGGTCTGCATTTTCAAGTCTGTCTTCTTTGGAGACAGTTGGGGTCAGTGTTCAAAAATATTCAATATTTTCATTTGGGTGCGCTAGTAATCAGGTCCCAGGGCCTCAACTGGAAATGCTTGTGAGTCACCAAACTGCCACTTTGGGTGAGTTGAACCTTAGGGTGTGTGGGCCTCCCAGCTATGTCATGGGTTGATCAGGTCACAGGAACCCACACTTGAATGTGTATGGAGTGCCCAGCCACCACCACGGATAGATCAGGTCCCACAGACCTGAACTCGAATATACCTTGGCCACTAAGCCACTGCTATGAGTCACACAAACTGCCATGGAGATCCAAGCATGGAGGAGGGATTCAGACTGGTAAATTCATCCCATCACTCTCCTACCATTTTTAGGTGTTTTTTAAATTTCCCGTGATTTAGTGTTCGTGGAGTTGTTCTTTAGTCTGAGTCATCTTCCAGAGTTTTGAATGTTTATCCTCTCTTCCCCCCTTCCCTTTTTTTTTCTTTTTTGCTGTTTCTAAGAGAGATATATACCAGCATGTCTTACTCCACCATAGTGATACGGTTACTTTCCCAGGTGTTGTATGTCCTTTTGTGTGTGGGGTGTGGGCGGGGGGGGGGGGGTATTTTCTAAATAAATAGCCATGTCATCTGCAAAGAAAGTTTTATTTCTACCTACCAATCTGTATCTTGGTCTATTGCACAAACAAGGACTTCAGTATGCTCTTGACTAGGAGTGGTTGAAGGGGATACTTTGTCTTGTTCCTTTTCTTAGGGGAAAAGCATCTATTTTTTCATCATTAAGTATGATGTTAGCTCTAAGTGTTTTTGTATATGTTATTAATCAAGATGAGGAAGTTCCCCTCTTTTTAGTTTGCTCAGAGTTTTTAATCATTAGTGGATATTGGTTTGTGCCAAATGTTTTTTCTGCATCTAATTTAACCTGTAAATATGATGAATTATATTAACTGATTTTCAGATGTTGAGCGAGCCTTGTAAGTGGCAATAAATCCCAACTGGATATGGTGTATAGTTCTTCCTATTCACTGTTATATTTGATTTGCTAACATTTTATTAAGGATTTTTGCATATACATTCATGAGAGATACTGGTCTGTAATTTTTTTTTCCTAGTAATGTCATTGTGTGGTTTGTCAGTTTGGTAATCCTGACCTCAAAGAGTAAGTGAGGGAGTATTTGCTTTTCTTTTCTTTTCTTTTGTTAAAAGACTGTAGAGAATTGGCATAATTTCTTCTTTCAGTGTTTGGTAGAATTCATCTGTGAAACCATCTTGGCTTTGTACTTTCTCTTTTAGAAGATCATTAATTGTTGATTCCATATTTTTCATAGGCATAGACCTTTTCAGATTATTTATTTGTCCTTGTGTGAGTTTTGGTAGGTTGTTTCTCTCAAGGAATTGGTCCATTTCACATAAATTTTCAAATTTGTGGGCATAGAATTTTTCATTACAATTTTTTTTATAATATTAAACTTTATTTTTAGAGAAGTTTTAGATTTGCATTTACAGAAAAATAACACTGAAAGTATAGGGAATTCCCATATTACCCCCTCCCCTAATAATACCCACATACACACATAGTTTTCCCTATTATTGACATCTTAGATTAGTATGGTACATTTGTTATAGTTGATGAACCAATATTGAAGCATTTCTACTAACCAAAGTTCATTATACTTTTTTTTAAGATTTGTTTTATTTATTTATTCCCTCCCCAATTTTTGTTTGTTTGTTTCTTTTGGTGCTTGCTGTCTGCTCTGCATGTTCTTCTGTGTCTGCTTGTCTTTTCCTCAGGCAGCATCAGGGACTGATCCTGGGAGCTGCTGGTATGAGAGAGAGATGCTCCCTGGTCTGCTGTGTTTCTCACCTCAGCTCCCTGGTCTGCTGTGTTTTGCATCATCTCAACGCTCTGTCTCCCTTTGCTGCATCATCTTGCTGTGCCAGATCTCTGCGTGGGCCAGCACTCCTGTGTGGACCAGTACTCCACGTGGGCCAGCATTCCATGTGGGTCAGCACTCCACTCAGGTCAGCTCTCCACTCAGGCAACCTGCCACATGGGCCAGCCTGCCTTTCACCAGGAGGCCCCAGGAATCTAATCCTAGACCTCCCATATGGTAGATGGGAGCCCAATCCGTTTCCTTTATTATACTTACAAAGTCCATGCAATCAGTTGAGATTATCCTTCTTTTATTGCTTGTTTTTTCACATGGATATTGTTTATCAAAAATTTTTTTTTAATTTTTAAAATTTTATACAATTAAAAAAATTTTAGACATTTCATCTTTCATCACTGTAAGATCTGTTGTCTTATATGTACAGTGACATTTTCTTCTGTATATTCCCCCAGTGTCTTATTTTTTTCATTTTATCTTCATAGGAGCATTAGGTTACAAAAAAGTCATGTACATTGTAAATCCTCACAGGGCCCACTGGATGGAATGGAGGAGAGTATGGGCCATGATGTGGACCATTGACTATGAGGTGCAGTGGTGCCCAAAGATGTACTTACCAAATCCAATGGATGTGTCATGATGATGGGAACGAGTGTTGCTGGGGGGGGGGGAGGTGGGGTGGGGGGGTGGGGTTGAATGGGACCTTACATATATATTTTTAATGTAATATTATTACAAAATCAATAAAAAAATAAAATAAAATAAAATAAAAAAAGTCATGTATAGAATATAGGGGAATCCCATATACCCAACACCCTTCCCCTTTTCCCCTCTCCACTATTAATAACATTTTACATTCAGATCGTATATTTGTTTCAATTGATGTACAAATATTGAAGCATTGCTACTAACCATGGTCAATGGTTTACATTATGATTTACATTTTAGACTGTACACTTTTATAAATTTTTATTAAACTTAAAATGACCTGTATCCATTATTGCAAGATAATGCAGAACAATTCTAATGCCCTAAAAATGCCCTATGTTCCAGCTATTCTATTTTCCCTCTCCCAACCCTTGGGACCTATGGTAACCACTAAGTTTCACTTTGTGAAGAATAAGATTCATAGTTACTTGCAATAATATTGAGGACTTAACATATTGGTCTATTTTCTTTTATTAGGCACTGCCTATGTTCTTGAGAGACTCTTGCCTCTCTATTTGAGAATATAGCAGGACTCCCCAGGATGGGAGTTCAATATTTTCCTGTTTATTGTGTGGGCCTCCACCCACTGTTACAGCACACTATGACAAGATGAACATTTACATATTCCACAGAGGTGTGCCCTGTCCTGTATGCCCCCCCATACACACATCTAACACCCTACACTAGTAAACCTCCCCTGCCTTATTTGCCATGAGAACATTCCAAACATTGTAGTTTTAACCATAAACCTCAAAATCCCCAGAGTTCACTTGCTTTTTCTCTGACCATCCCCCCAGTTCCATGGATAGTCCAACCCCCCCGCCCCCACCACATCCCCTACACTGACCAGCACTGGCAAACCCAATAGCATCATTGCACCACTGTCAACGCCCATGCACTGAACAACTACACCCTTCCACCTTATCACAGATTTTGCCCATATGGGCATTGGCTCACAACCCTCTACTCCCTTTCTGTCTCCTGTAAACCTGCCTTTTAAACTCCAGCTGTATTGAGTCTGCTCAGTTTGCTTAATTCATATCAGTGAGGTCATGTAGTATTTGTCCTTTGGTGCCTGGCTCACTTCACTCAACATAAGGTCTTCAGGATTCATCCGTGTTATCCTATGTGTTAATACTGCATTCCTTCTTAAAGTTGAGTATATTCCATTGTATGTATGTACCACAATTTGCTTATACATCTGTTGCTGGACATTTGGGTAGCTTCCAACTTTTAGCAGTAGTGAATAATGTCACTGTGAACATTGGTGTGTATATATCTGTTCATGTCCCTGCTTTCAATTCTTCTGGATATATACCCAGCAGTGGGATTACTGGATCATTTGGCAGTTCTATAGATAGTTTCCTGAGGAACCACCAAACCATCTTCCACAATGGCTGAACCATTCTACATTCCCACTAGCAATGAATGGATAAGGGTTCCCTTTCTTCCAAATCCTCTCCAATACTTGTAGTCCTCTATTTTTTTTTAATAGCCACCAGTCTAATGGGTGTAACATGATATCTCATTGCAGATTTGATTTGGATTTCCCTAATAGCTAGTAATGTTGAGCATCTTTTCATGTGCTTTTTAGCCATTTGTATTGCTTCTTTTGAGAGGTGACTATTCAAATCACTTGCCCATTTTTTAAATGGGTTGTCTTTTTATTTTCAAGATGTAGGATTTCTTTATATATATGCTGGATATTGGGCCCCTATCAGATAGATGGTTACCAAATATTTTCTCCCTTTGGGTAGGCTGTCTTTTCACTTTCTTGACAAACTCCTTTGAAGTGCAAAAGTTTTTAATTTTGAGGAGGTTCCATATATCTATTTTCTATTCATTGCTCATGCTTAGGTGTAAAGTTTATGAAACCATTTCCTACTACAAAATCTTGTAGATGCTTCTCTACATTATCTTCTAGGATCTTTATAGTCTTGACTCATATTTAGATCTTTGATTCATCTTGAGTTAATTTTTGTGTAAGGCATGAGATGGTGTTCCTCTCTCATTCTTTTGGATTTGGATATCCCATTCTGCAAGCACCATTTTTGAAGAAGCTATTCTATCCCAGTTGAGTGGTCTTGGTGGCTTTGATTATTATCAGTGATCATATATGTGACGATCTATATCAGAACTCTGAGTTGTGTTGTGTTCCATTGGTCAGTATGTCTGTCCTTGTGCCAATACCATGTGGTTTTGACCACTGTAGCTTTGCACTATGTTTTAAAGTCAGGTAGTGTGATTCCTCCAATTTAATTTTTCTTTCTCAATGTATCTTTGGCTATTCGAGGCCCCTTGCCCTTCCAAATAAATTTCATAGTTAGCTTTTCCAAGTCAGTAAAAAATACTGTGGTAATTTTTATTGGGATAGCATTAAATCTGTAAATCAGTTTGGGTAGGATAGACATCTTAATGATCTTTAGTCTTCCTATCCATGAACAGGGAATATTCTTCTAATTATTTAGGTCGTCTTTGATTTCCTTTAACAATGTTGTGTAGTTTTCTGAGTACAAGTCCTTTAGATCTTTAGTTAAGTTTATTCCTAGGTATTTGATTCTTTAGTTACTACTGTAAATGGAATTTTTTTTCTTGATTTCCTCCTCAGATTGCTCATTATTGGTGTACCGAAATACTATTGGTATTTGCACATTGATCTTGTATCCTGCCACTTTACAGAACTCCCTTGTAAGCTCTAGAAGCTTTGTTGTAGATTTCTCAGGGCTTTCTATGTATGGGTTCATGTCACCTGCAAATAGTGAAATTTTTACTTCTTCCTTTTTAGTTTGGATAACTTTTGTATCTTTTTCTTGCCTAAGCACTTGAGCAAGTATTTCTAACACAATGCTAAATAAGAGTTGTGACCGTGAGCATCCTTGTCTTGTTCCAGATCTTAGAGAGAAAGCTTTCACCATTTCACCATTGCATATAATGCTAGCTGTGGGTTTTTCTGATATACCCTTTATCATATTGAGGAAGTTTCCTTCTATTCCTATCTTTTGAAGAGTTTTTATCAGGAAAGGGTGCTATATTTTGTCAAATGTTCTTTGTGCATCATTAGAAATGATCATGTGGTTTTTTCCTTTCAATCTGTTACTGTTGTGTATTACATTGATTTTCTTATATTGAACCATCCTGGCATACCAGGGATGAAACCCACTTGGTCATGGTGTATAATTCGTTTGATATGTTGTTGTGTACAGTTAGCAAGTATTTTGTTGAGGATTCAAGCCACTAGGTTCATTAGAGAGATTTGTCTATAGTTTTCTTCTTTTGTGCCATCTTTGTGTGGCTTTGGTATTAAGGTGATATTGACATCGTAGAATGAGTTAGGCAATGTTCCCTCCACTTCTATTTTGTGGATGAGTTTAAACAGAATTGGTGTTTGTTCTTTCATGAATGTTTGGTAGAACATGTGAAGCCATCTGGTCTTGCGCCCTTCTTATTTGGGAGGTTTTGATGACTAATTCAATCTCATTACTTGTGATTGGCCTATTGAGCTCATCAATTTCTTCTTTTGTCAATGTATGCTGCTTGTGTGTTTCTAGGAATTCGAGAATTTTATCTAAGTTATGATCTTGTTGGCATACAATTTCTCTTATGATACTCTTTATTTCTGTGGGTCAGTGGTGATATCCCCTTCCTCTTTTCTAATTTTATGTATTTGCATCTTCTCTCTTTTTTCTTTGTTAGTTTTGCTAAGGGTTTGTCAATTTTATTAATCTTCTCCCAGAACCAGCTTTTGGTTTTGTTAATTTTTTCTAATGCTTTCTTATTTTCAATTTCATTTAGCTCCACTCTAAACTTTGTTATTTTCCTTCTTTCTACTTGCTGTGGAATTAGTTTGCTTTTCTTTTTCTAATTCTTCAGGTGTGCAGTTAGGCCTTTGATTTACCTCTTTTCTTCTTTTTTAATATAAGCATTTATGGGTATAAATTTCCCTCAGCTCTGCTTTTGCTGCATCCTATAGGTTTTGATATGTTGTGTTGTCATTTTCATTTGTTTCAAGGTAGTTGCTGATTTCTTTTGCAGTTTTCTTCTTTACCAACTGATTGTCTAAGAGTGTATTGTTTAACTTTCGTATCTTGGTGCCTGATATGCTTCTTTGTCCCTTACTGATTTCCAATTTCATTCCATTGTGGACAGAGAAATTATTTTGTATAATTTCAGTCTTTCTGAATTAGTTGAGAGTTGTTCTGTGGCCTAGTGTGTGATCTATCCTGGAGAATGATCTGAGTGCACTCAAGAAGAATGTATAATCCTTTGTATTTGGATGTAATGTTCTGTAAATGTCTATTAGGTCCAGATCCTCTAATGTATTATTCAAGGTCTCTGTTTCTTTATTGATGATAGTGGTGATAATGGTGTATTGAAGTCCCCCAGTATAATTGTAAAGGCATCTATTCCCCACATAGTTTTTCCAGTGTTTGCCTCATATATTTTGAGGTGCCCTGGTTAGGTGCATATATGTTTATGATCTTTCTTCTTGATAGATAACCCCTTTTATTAATATATAGTGTCCCTCTTTGTCTCTTACAATAATTTTGCATTTAAAGTCTATTTTGTCTGACATTAGATAGCTTCTCCTGCCCTTTTTTTTAGTTATTGTTTGCATGTAAAATTGTCTTCCATTCATTCACTTGCAACCTCCTTGAGTCCCTAAGTCTTCGGTGAGTTTCTTGTAGACATTATATAGGTAGGATTGTATTTCTTTATCCATTCTGCCAATCTGTCTCTTGATTGAAGAGTTTAATCCATTAGCATTCATTGTTATTACTATCAAGGAATTACTTACATTAACCATACTTTCTTTAGGTTTATGTATGTCAAATGTTGTTTTTATTTCTCTTTTTATCTTTTTTGTTATTCTTACCAATAATTTTCTTTCCTCCACTCTCCTCCAACTTTCTCTCTCCTGTTTTTTCCTTTCAACCTGGAGAACTCCCTTTTGTATTTTTTGCAGTTTTCTTATTGACAAACTCTCTTAATTTCTGTTTATTTGTGAATATTTTGAACTCTCCCTCATTTTTGAATGCCACCTTTGCTGGATACAGAATTCTTGGTTGACAGGTTTTTCATTTTAGCACCTTAACTAAGTCATACCACTTCCTTATTGCTTCCATGGTTTCAGATGAGAAATCAGCATTTAATCTAACTTCCCTTGTATGTGATGGATCTCTTTTCTCTTGCTGCTTTCAGTATTCTCTGTTTTTCTTGAGCACTGGACAATTTGACAAGTATTTGTCTTGAGGTAGGACTGTTAGGATTTGTACTGTTTGGGGAGTGCTGTGCTTCTTGGACATGTACATCCATGTCCCTCAAAAGAGTTGGGAAATTTTCAGCCATTATTTCTGCCAACACTCCTTCTGCCCCCTTTCCCTTCCCTTCTCCCTCTGGGAAGCCTGTAATGTGTATGTTTGAGCATTTTATGTTGTCATTCAAATACCTAAGTCCCTGCTGGGTTTTTTCTATCTTTTTATCTATCTGTTCTACTATCTATGCAATTGCAGATGTACTATCTTCAATATTACTAATTCTTTCCTTTACCTGTTCAAAGCTGCTGTTATATGCTTCCAGTGTATTTTTTATTTCTTGCATTGTGCCATTCATCACCACCACATCTGTTATCTTTTTATGTATGTTCTTCCAGTGCCTTCTTAATATCTTTGATCTCATTCTTCACTTCATTAAGTTGATTCATGATATTTGTTTGGACATCCCTGATTAGTTGTTTCACTTTCTGCATCTCCTCCTGTTTTTCAGTTTGTTTGTTAGACTGGGCTGTGTCTTCCTGTTTCTTAGTGTGGCTTGTAATTTTTTGTTAGTGTCTAGGCATTTGTTTATATTGGTGGGCTTATTTGGTTGATTACCTTCTCTTTCTACTCTAGGTTTTATTTTGTTATTTGTGTGTGTGTAAGGTTCCTCTTTGATACTTGGTTCCTCTTATTCTATTTCCTTGCAGTTGTCTGTGTTCTCTTGGGAAAAAAATTAGGACCATGGAAAAGAAAAATGATAGGAGAAAAAGAATAGTAGTAGTAATAATTCTTAAAAAGGTAGAAAAGTAACCATACAAGAGCTAGGAAATAAATAAGCAATACAAGTAAAAAATCATAAAAATTAGAAAGGGGCCTAAGAGGAAAGGCTGTTGCAGCCTGCCTGATCAATTCCCCCCTCCCCTTTCCCCATGGTCTCCTCAGTGCCCATAGGGGTCCTTTCCAAGATTCAAAGGGGGCTTAGCTGACCAAACTCATTGAAAAGAAACCACTCTCCACCTCTGCCAGACCCCTCTTCTTCCCTAGGAATGCTCCCTCCCACTCATTTGAGTCAGGGACTTTACTAAGTCTATTTGCCTTGAGGGTGGGGTATATGTGCTGTTTCCAGCCACAGGGGCAAGTAACTCACGATTTTCCTTTGGCTTCTTTATCTGTCTAGTTCCCTCCCGTATGATGCAAGGACTTTCCCATTCTATATATCTCCAAAGCAGCTCCATTGGATAGGTTTTTGCCGTTCCCCCATTCTTTTTTTTTTTTTTAAGATTTTTTTTATTTCTCCCCACCCCCCTTGTTTTTCACTTGTTGAGTCTGTTCATCTTCCTTGTTTCCTTAGGAAGTACTGGGAGTCGAACCCAGGACCTCTGATGTGGGAGGGAGGTGTCTATGAGCCACCTCTGCTTCTGCTTTGTTGTGTCTCTCATTCTGTTTTTCCTCCCCATGTCTCTGGTTGCCTCTTTTTGTTGAGTCAGCTCGCTGTCTGTTTTAGTAGCATCTGAACCAGCAACCTCTAATGTGTAGTCAGGAGTCCAATCGCCTGAGCCACATCTGCTTCCCTCTCCATTCTTTTTATTGTAAGAGACTTGGGCTCTGCCTGAATACTTCAATGCCATTTTCCTGGAACTCCCTCCAGATCCTGCCTTATTTCTTATATTTATAATGTGTGTTTTCTCTCCTTTTTCTTGGGTAGTCTGGCTAGAGGTTTGTCAATTTTATTGATCTTTTCAAAGAAACAGCTTTTGATTTCTTTGATTATCCCTATTAATTTTCTGTATTCAATTTCATAGATTTCTGCTCTAATTTTTATTTTTTCTATTCATATGCTTAGTTTGAATTTCTTCTTCTTTTTCAAATTTCCTAAGGTGGAAGTTTATCTAATTGATTTTAGATATTTCTTCCTTTCTAATATATGCATTCAATACTATAAATTTCCCTCCAAACATTGCTTTTGCTGCAGTTCACAAATTTTGAGAAATTGTATATTCATTTTAATTTAGTTAAAAATATTTCATTTCCCTTGAGACTTCTTTGATTCATTTTTATTCAGAAGTATGTTATACTTGAAATATTTTGAGATTTTCTGGTTACCTTTATGTTACTGACTTCTGGTTTAATTCCATCAGGGACTGAGAGCCTACTATCTATGATTTCTGTTCTTTTAAATTTGTTACGATGTGTTTTATGGTATAGTATATGGGCTGTCTTGGTGGATTTTCCATGTAAGCTTGAGAACATGTGTGTTCTGCTGTTGTTAAATTAACTATCCTATAAAAGTCCATTAGAGCCAATTGCTTAATGATGCTGTTCAATTCAGCTATATCCTTTCTAAATTCCTGCTTGCTGAACCTGACAATTATATTTTAAAGGGTGCCGAAGTATACAATTATATAAATAGTAGATTTTCTGTATCTCCTTGCAGTTCTATCTATGTTTACCTCTTATTTTGACACTGTTTTTAGGTACATACACATTCAGGATCTGTATGTTTTCTTGGAGAATTGACCCTGTTATCATTATGTTTTGCCCCTCTTATCCCTGATAATTTTCCTTACTTTGAAATCTTTGTCTAGAATTAATATAGTTATTCTAGCTTTCTTTTGATTAGTATTAACTTTGCATGTCCATCTGTCTATCTTCATCCCTTTATTTTTAATCTATCTGTGTTTTTATAATTAAAGTATATGCTCAGGAGACTTGAGTCCCTGGACTCGCCATGTGCCAGCTGGGCCCTGAGCCTCAGCAGAGTTGCAACTCCTCCTCTCCAGTTCGTTGGACTTACCCAGGTCAGCTAACAGGGAGGTGAGGATGGTCAACCACCACACCAGGGAACCGAGTGCCTACAACTCCAAGCAGGAAAACTGCATCCAACAACCAAGGGGGATCGAAGCCCCCTCTCAATATAGAGGTGAAGTAGACATCACCATCCAGGGTCCACAGGATGGAGGAATAAAATATGGATTAGAGTGGACTCACTGGTATTCTACTGTAGAGCTCTTGTGACTAGTGATTGAAGAAACTGTAGCATTGATGTGGAGAAAGTGGCCACAGTAGTTGCTGATGGCAGGAAAAGGGATGAAGAGATGTGATGTGGGTGCATTTTTGGGACTTGGAGTTGTCCTGAATGATATTGCAGGGACTGATGCTGGATATTATATATCCTGCCATAACCCAGGACATTATATAGCCTGCCATAACCCTGGGGGAGAGTGTAAACTACAATGTGAACTATAATCCATGCAGTGCAGCAGTGCTCCAAGATGTATTCACCAAATGCAGTGGATGTGCCGCAATTATGAAGGAGGTTGTTGGTGTGGGGGGGGGGGATGGGGTGTGGGAACCTCTTATATTTTTTAATGTAACATTTTTTGTGATCTATGTATCTTCAAAAAATGCTCATTAGAAAAAAAAATAATGTAAACCAAAAAAATAAAAATTAAAGCAGCTTCCTGTGTGCAACTAACAGTTGGATCTAATTTTTTATTCACTCTGATAGTTCCTGTCTTGCTGTTAGTGTCTTTAGACCAATTTCATTTTTAAAATGATTATTGATATAGATTAATGACTACCATATTTATAATGTTTCTATTTGTTGCTCTGTATTCTTTTAGTTGTTGTTTTGTTTTCCACTCTTTTTTGCTTTCTCTTGGTTAGATTGAGCATTTTATGTTTCTTTTTTTTTCTTAGGAGGTACTGGGGATTGAACCCAGGACCTTGTATATGTGAAGTAGGTGCTCAACCACTGAGCTACATCTGCTCCCCAATGAGAGTTGGTTTCTTCATTAATTTGTTTGTTGTTTTTAGGAGGTACCAGAGATCAAACCCAGTACCTGGTACATGGGAAGCAGGCACTCAACCACTTGAGCTACGTCTGTTCTCCAGTATGTTTCTATTTCTTATCCCTTCTTAGCATATCAATTATACTTCTTTTTAAAAAAATTATTTTGGTGATTGCTCTAAAGTTTGCAGTATAGCTAATCTAAGTCCAGTTTTAAATATTACTATACCACTTCATAGATAGTGCAGGTACCATACAACAAAGTATTCCCAATTCCTCTCTCCTGTCCCTTATAACATTGCAGTCATAATTTTCACTTATCCATAAGCTATATTTTGAACAAACTATTATCTATAGACCACTCGATAATAAGTAAAATATTTTATTTTACTTTTATTTCTTCCAAGTGTTCCTCCATATCTAAATCTGAGTTTCTAACCTCAGTCATTTTCCTTCTCTCTGAAGGATTTCTTTTAAACCTTCTTGTAAGGCAAGTTTATTAGTGAAAAATTCCCTTAAATTTTTTTATCTCAGAAATTATGTATCCTTGGCTTTTGAAAGGTAATTTCACTGACTGCAGAATTCTAGGTTGGTAGGTTTTTTCTTTCAGCACTTGAAAAATTTCATTCCTCTCTCTTCTTGCTTGAAATATTTCTAAAGAAAAGTCTGATGTAATTCTTATCATTGTTCCTCTCTTATAGATAAGTTCCTTTGGCTTCTTTCAAGACTTTTTGTTTGTCTGCTTTTTGAAGTTTGAAGATAATATTCCTATGTGTAGATTTTTTTGGTATTTAACCAGCTAGGTCTTTTCTGAGCTTTCTGGATCTGTAGTTTGGTATCTATCAGTAATTTTGGAAAATCTTTGATCATTATTACTTCAAGTATTTCTTCTGTTCCCTTTTCTCTTCTTTCTCCTTCTAGTAACCCCATATATATGTATATATCTTACACCTTCTGCAATTGTCCCACAGTTCTTGGATATTCTGTTCAATTTTTTCAGTCTCTTTTTTTTCTTTGCTTTTCAGATTGGGAAATTTTGATTGATATATCTTCATGCTTACTGATTATTTCCTCAGCTATGTCCAAGCCTACTGATGGGCCATCAATGGCATTCATTTCTGTTATAGGGTTTTTTCTCTAGAATTTTGTTTTGATTCTTTCTTAGAATCAAAATCTCTCTGCTTACATTACCTACCTGTTCTTGCACTTTCTCCACTTTTTACATCAGAGCACTTAGTATATTAGTCAGTTTTAAAGAAATTTTTTTTGTATTTTTATTTGTTTTTTTCTTTCTACCTTTTTGTCCTTTTTCATCATAGTTATTTTAAATTCCCACTCTGATAGTTCCAAAATCCCTGCCATATCTGAATCTTGTTCTGATATTTGTCCTATCTCCTCAAACAGTGTTTTTTTTGTATTTTAGAATGCATTGTAATTTTTTTGAGAGCCAGGTAAAAATCCTATATCACAATGTTTACATTTGTCTGATTAAGAGTTAGGCTGTGTTTACTGTTTGCTGTAGCTATGTCATAGGCTAAATTTCCTCTGGCGTTCTTGTTTTCATCTCCCCTGTTGTCTTTGGGTTTCCTTAGAGACCCCTTAAATAGGGTCTGAGCCTTGTAGTTCCTTTCAGCTGTAATCTCTTGTAATTACACAGAAGCCCTGCTGAACTCGTCATGCGTGTAGGGGGAGGGGAAGTTCTCTACTCCCGTGATTATGTCTAGACTTTGAGTGGGCCTGGGCACCTGGGATGTGATCGTCACAAGTTGTCTCTCTTTTTTCACCCCTTAGGTGAGACAGAAAGGGTATTTTCTTTCCCCAGGTCAGTTAGACCCTGGGAGTATAATTAAGGAAAATAGAGGACCCTGGGTGTGTTTCAAAACGTTTAGTTCTCCCCTTCGCTCTTCCTTGCCTCACCACCACCCACGCCGGCCAAGCTTGAGCCTCCAGGAGTTTTTTGTATCTCAATCTAGCCCTCACTCAGCCTACAGCAATTAGTCAATTAACCTTTTAAGTATTCCTACTGAATTCTGGCTCCAGCAGTGGTTTCTGCTCCAGGTAAGCTGTGATTTCTTTATATCTGTCTATTTATCCAATTTTCAGTTCACTTTTTTCCTGTGTGACTTTATTTCTGTGAGGACTCTAAGAAGAGTTGTTGGTTTTCAGTTTTTCAGATTTTTTTTCCTGTTGAAAAGATGGGAGTTTTAACTTCCAAGCAGTTTATGTGGAGGAATAAACACTCAAAGTTCCCTTTAGGAGTGATTTGATTTCAACAAAACACTATCACATTAAGTTTGAAAGCTTTTTTTCTTTAGTTTTGTTAGTATTTACATAAATGTATTTGATTTTATAAATTTTATATTGTATATTTCTCTATACTTAAGCAACATTGTAATAAAAATCATTTAAGCCAACATTTAAAAACCATGAGAAGTTTTTCTTTCTTTTAAAGGGGCCCACACATTATTTGAGTTTGATACTCACTGTTATCTATATCTTTAGGTATCGTGCCATTGATTCTTTGGTTTTGGAGGAAGGAATACAGATGTAGCATCTGTTTCCTATGAGATTTGAGTTTGTATTTTTACATGTTCAAAGCACAATTTAAATTTAATCTTGTTAATGATTTACTCTAAAAGCCACCCTAGAATAAAAGAGGCACTAAGGATAAAGTATTTCTTTGTAAATACATTTATATGTATTTTTTACAACTTTGCTCTATTTTCAATGATTACCTTTAACTTCACAGATAATCAATATGCATGTTCAAGGCTTTTGGCTATATTTGGGTCTTCTCATCTCAGTAAATGCTGAATTTATGGATGATGGTGTTGAAATGGAAGACTTTGATGAGAATTCAGAAGAAGTTGATGTTAATAAACTTGGACTTTCCTCAGAGGTATGATTATTGAGAAATGAGTTATAAATTATTCCTTCATATGATACATAGGAATGAGCTCTCTCTTAAGATTCATTTCCTTTCTAATATATATTTTTAAAATTTTCTAAGTAGATAGGAAAGCATTGCTTTTTCTTTTTTTTTCTTTTTTAAAGATTTATTTATTAATTCCCCCCCCACCCCAGTTGTCTGTTCTCTGTGTCTATTTGCTGTGTTGTCTTCTTTTGTCCGCTTCTATTGTTGTCAGCGGCATAGGAATCTGTGTTTCTTTTTGTTGCGTCATCTTGTGTCATCTTTCTGTGTGGGTGGTGCCATTCTTAGGCAGGCTGCACTTTCTTTCCCATTGGGCAGCTCTCCTTACTGGGTGCACTCCTTCCGCGTGGCGCTTCCCTACACGGGGGACACCTCTGCGTGGCAGGGCACTTCTTGAGTGCGTCAGCACTGCACATGGGCCAGCTCCACGTGGGTCTAGGAGGCCCAGGGTTTGAACCTTGGACCTCCCATGTGGTAAACGGACAACCTAACCACTGGGCCAAGTCCGCTTCCCAGCATTGCTTTTTTCCACCTCTCTTGTTGCTGTATTTTTAGATTGTCACTGTACTACAGTCATTCTCTTACTTTTGTGTATGGTACCTAGCAGCACACTTTTATTACCAAATAAATATGCAGGAGGCTTGTACTATCAGAAGTTTGTCACTGGTTAAAGAGAATTAAGTACTTTAGCTGAGAGATGAGTCTTCATTCTATGTCTGACATTCCTAGCCCTTTGCAGGTAAATGTAAAGGTAATATAATTTGCAGTTAATCCTAGAAGGAAAGTACATAGTGTCTTTCTCTCTTTTAAATACTTCTCTGAGGTAAGAAAATGCTCAGAGATGCATAGAAAGAGAAGTGGCAAAGTGGCAAAGAGAGATGCTTTCAGTAGGACTGACCCATGTTTATGTGTTTACATTGTTAAGGTGTGTGTTTTGAGATGGTGAGTAACAGGAGTCTGGGAAATTTCACAGACTTTTGTATACGTAGAGGATCCAAAAGAGCTTTCTCATTGAGGAATATTCATAGTTAATACTGTGCTAATCTGAAATATTTTTTATGTTGAGAAAGCATTAATTGTGCTAGCTACTCTTAAATGGTCAATGGTATATTATATATTTTTATAGATTTCATTGCTTTACTTCCTTTTAGAGTTTTGTATTGGCAAATGCAAGTGTTGTTCAGTTGTTTCAGGTAAATATTCTGTTTTCCCGTGTTAAATTTTAAACTCAGCAAGGGCATTTCTTTTACTATCTATTTCTGTGATCTACAGAAAGTAAGTACTCAAAATGTTAATGACTGAGCTTGAAATGACTACTATGAGGGTCTCTGGAGGGTAGTACCTCAAAGAGACTGGCAGTTATACTATTAACTATTTCATGATCGAGAAGATGGTAAAAAGTGAAAAAGAACAATTTTTTTTTAAAAATCTTCCCTCTTCCCCAAGATGGCTCCTTCATCTGTTTGCTCATTGTTTGGTTTTTTGCTTGTTGTTTTTGTTTATTGTCTTGCTTGTTGTTTTTTTACATCTGCTCATTATCTTTGCTCAATGCCTGCTCATTGTCTGCTCATCATTTGTCTTCTTTAGGAGGCATTGGGACCTGAACCCAGGATCTCCTTTGTGGGAGGTGGGCTCTCAACTGCCTGAGCCACATCCAATCCCGAAGAATGATTTGTGATGCTTCTAATTTTAGAGCACAAGCAATCTAGACATGATAAAGTACAAGAAAGTAAAAAGAAAGGGCAGAATACAAGCGCAGTTTATTTTAGAGATGGTCTAATCGAAGGTAGCTTATAGTGGCACCATTACTCATTTTGCCAATCCATAAAAATATAGACAATGGTGTAATTGTAATCCAGTAATCTTCATAGGAGAGTGGCAATTTTGGAGGCAATTAATTTTATGGAATTTTGTTTAATTGCTGGTTTCTTCCCTTAAAGAAATAGAAAAATATTCTGTTAGAAACATTGAGAATGGAAGAAGTACTTCTGCATCCTTTTCCTAAAGGCAGAAAGGAAAATGCTTATAATTAATCAAACAAATAATACCACAAAAGACTGATTCAGGAAGGACCCAGGTTGCTCTGTTACCTTCGGCAAAATTTTATTCATTCATCATAATTCAAATTGTCAATAAATTATCTTTCAAATTATCTTGTTGATAATCAATATATAGTACAAATTTTAATGTAGTGGTTAAGTATATAAACTTTGGAACCAGATAATTATCTAAGTGTGTTACAGTGGGCAAATGACTTTGCCTCTCTATACAGTTTCATCATAATAAAATGGGTAGGATACTTGTACTTCCCACATAGAAATATTGTGAGGATTAAAGAAGCTACCATTCACCGCCACCACCACCATAGCTGCTAACATTTACATTATACTTACAACAATGAGTTACAAATAAAAAGTACCCACTAAATTTAGCTGCTGCTGCTCCTTACAAAGCTAGTCATAACGTTTTGTGGTCCAGAATACTTAGCATCTTTCTTCTTTTGCCAGTGAACCCTTTACTTCTCTGAGCACCTAATCTCAGACATCGTCCTCTTGTGGTCACTTAACAGTGAAACTCAAGGGTTAAATTTAAACTAAATTACATGCTTACTAAGTTTTTCATCATATATACTTTTTGTGATAACATTATAAAGTAAAATTCACCATTTTAATCATTTTTAAGTGTATGATTCAGTGGCATTTTAATTATATTACAGTATTGAAGTACTATCACCATTATCCATTACCAAAACTTTTTTATCACCCCAAACATTACCTATTATTTTATTGTGCCAAAGGGCTGTCAATGTAAAGTACCAGAAATGGCCTGGCTTTTATAAAGAGGATTTATTTGGGGTAAAAGCCTGCAGTTCCAAGGCTATGAAAAGTCCAACTCAAGGCACCATTAAAGATGCTTTCTCACAAAAGTCAGCTGCCACGTGGTAAAACAAGATAGCTGCCAATCTCTGCTGCAGTTTCCGCCTATCTGCAGCTGTAGGCGACCCTAGTATTGGGTTTGTCTCTTACAAGACCTCGCCTCTCAGACATGGCAGCTCCAGTTTCTTCCTGAATTCAGCTCTAAGCTATGAGTCATATGACTCATTTCTCCCTGGGCCTCGGCTCTTTGAGCCTCAAAGGCTTTTCTCTTTCCCCTCAGATGTGGGTGAAATGGAGTTGTTTTCTCTCACATGGCAGTATCAGATATGGTGGCTTCCTTTTCCTGTGTCTGATGTCTCCCTCTCTCTGTGTGTCTCCATTTTTATCAGATCCAGTGAAAGGGTAGAGACTCAGCCTAACTCACACCAACGGACATAGTCCAACTGAAAGGGTCTCACACCGATAGGAATGGATTAGTTCACAAACAGTCTTTCTTTTTGAGATTCATGAAATAATTTCAAACTGCTGCACTCGTTAAGTAATAACTCCCCATTTTCCCCTCCTCCCAGTCCCTGGTAACCTCTAATGTACACTTCTTTTTTTAAGAATTTGCTTATCCTAGATATTTCATGTGAGTGGAATCATATAGTGTTTGTTCTTATGTGTCTGGCTTATTTCTCTAAAACATGTTTTCAAGGTTCATTCATCTATAGCATGTATCAGAACTGTGTTTCTTCTTTCAGCTGAATAATAGTCCATTGTATATTCACATTTTGTTTATCCATTCATCTGTTGATGGGCACTTGGGTGGTTTCTACTTTTTGACTGTTGTGAATAATTCCGCTATGAGTAAGTGTATGAGTATCTGTTTGAACCCCTTTTTTCAGTCCCTGTGGGTATATACCTAGAAGTAGAATTGCTAGTCAAATAATAATTCTATCTTTAGCTTTTTGAGGAACTTCCAAATTATTTCCCACAGCAGCTTAACCATTTTACAGTCCCACCAACAATGTTCAAGCATTCTAATGTCTCCATATCCTCACCAACATTGTTATTTTCCTTTAAAAAAAAAAAAAAAACCATCCTTGTGTGTATGATTTTCTCCCATTTTGGAGATTATCTTTTCACTTTCTTAATAATATCCTTTGATGCATAAGAATTTTACTTTTGGTAAAGTCCAATTTATCTGATTTTTCTTTTGTTGTTCCTGCTTTTAGTATCATATTTAAGAATCCAATGCCAAATCCAAGGTCATGAGACTTCACTATTTTCCAAGAGTTTTATGGTTTTAGCTTTTTACATTTAGGTCCTTGATCCATTTCGAGTTAATTTTTGTACATGTTGTGAGTTAGGGATCCACTTTCATCCTTTTGCATGTGGAAATCCAGTTTTCCTAATTCCATTTGTTGAAGAGACTGTTCTTTCCCTATTGAGTGAACTTGGCACACTTGTTGAGGATCAACCGTAGGTGTGTGGGTTTATTTCTGGACTCTTAACTCTATTGCATTGGTTTATGTAGCTATCTTCATGAAAATACCACCATGTTTTGATTGCAATAGCTTTGTAGTACGTTTTCAGATTAGGAATTCATCTTATATGCTTTTGTTCATGCTATCTCCAAATACTGTGACTTATTAGAATCTTTTCTTAGAATGCCAAGTCATGTGTCATAAATTCTTCTCTAGTTACTTAATCCCATTCCTCCTGTGATAGGAGTCAGTGTATCTTCCATTTGGGCATACGGTATTTTTGCTATCATTGTATTTCTTATATTGTCTTATATCTTATCACTAATAGGATACAGAATTTTGAGGTCAGACACCATGTCACCTCATGTTTGTATTATCCATAATGTACATTACAAACTAGTTTCTTAGCCAGCGAGAGTATTTATCTAACATATTTGCAAAGATGAATAACTTTAGATTTTTTTAAATATATTTTCTAGATTAAATATAAGACACCTCAGCCTACAGGCGAAGTATATTTTACAGAAACCTTTGATAGTGGAATGTTAGCTGGGTGAGTATCCATTCAGGAGAATGTTTCCCTTGATTTGAATAGCTTTTCCAAAATTATTGGTTATTGGCCTATGAAAAGTGCGTCTACTGCAGAACCATAAAAATTTTAAAGTACTTTATTAGTTGACAGTGTAAAATAGTACCTTAACACCATCTTTGTTATTAATCTAAATGTTTGAGTAGTTACTCATTAATACAAGGAAAATATACAAATGAATTCTGAATGAAAGGAGAAGAAAACGTTTCTTCATTCCCTAGTATAGATATTACCAATCCAATTTCAGATGACAAATTTGAGTTACTATTCCTTTCTAAATATTGATAAAAGTAATAAATGGTAATATTTATTGATGCCTGGCACCATCCTAAGTAGGTAAGTACTATCTTCATCTCCATTTTATAGGTGAGGAAACTGAGGCTTAGCATGCTTTTTTATCTTCGATCATATAGCTGGTAAAATGTAGATTCCAAATTTGGCTTAACACCTTGAAGGATTATAAATAGGCATACTTATTTAGTCTCTAGTAATGCATTTTTAAATGAAAAGTGAATGTGTTAAGTAAACTTTTGTTGTGTTTCTAGTATAAATTGTATTTATAAACTGCTAGTTTTGTTTTTAATGACATACATTTGATTTCTACTTTATTTACAGGTGGGTCTTATCAAAAGCAAAGAAAGATGATGCAGATGCTGAGATTTCTATCTATGATGGTAAAATATTTAAATATTAAAAGTAAACAGTATGACCTAGAATTCGCCAACTTTTGAGATTATATTTATTTCTATTAAATTGAATTTGGCCTGAGGCTCAATCCTGTTTCACCTTTGAATGTACAGTCTTTTATCTTGTCTTCTCTCCATTATTTCTGGTAATCTCTGGGCAATCTATACCATCAAGTTTTCTAACTCTGCACAGCTGAATTTTCCCTCCATTGCAGTTAGTATCCTGCATGTTCTGAATTATTACTTCCTGACTGCTATTCTGTACTGTTCAGCTCAAGCAGGAGCACTCTCAGATCAAGTTTTAGCTCACAGGCAGATTCTCTTGGTGGTTTGGGAACTTTTGAAGACAACTACAAGAATAATTTTTGAGAGCTACAAGATCTGTGGCTATTCTTAAAGCCCATCTTTTTATGTCTACATCCAATATCATAGGGTCTCTAACAGGATATCTTCAGGCTTAGTTATAGAAAGAATTGTCCTATATGCAAGGCTCATCTTTTCTTCTTAACAGGACATCCCTAGAGTATGAAAAAATACTTTCTTCCTCCCTTTAATCTAAAACCAGCCTCAACTATTATCTTCTGAAGCAAGTTTAGCCTCTTCTCAAGGGGGCTGATAGTGGAAATTTTTGCTTTCTCATAGGACCCCAGGCACACAAGGATGTAGCCTTACCCTTAGACCCCAACAGATGGTTACATCAGAACAACAACACATGTAGAACCACGTGCATAGGATGGCAGCCGCCTAGTTCCTCGTCATAGTTTCTGTCTTAGTATGAAATAAAGATCATGCCTACATGTCTTTCTCCATCCCAACAAATCCCTGTCCTTTCATATTTCAAAAAGAACATATATATATGGCATATACACACATACACACACAAAACAAGCAACACTGCATTCAGTCTAAGTCCATTTATTGTTTTTTGGTGGTGCTGGTGGTGGTTTCTAAGTCCGTTTAAAGAAGCCAGTAATTTCCCCCAAAGAAGCATCAAGTTTGCAGGAATATAATGTTGCTTAAGATATACCTACAGAAATATGCATTATCAAGCAATTCTTGGCTTAAAACATCTATGTTTAGGGTACTTTATAGTTTTTTCCAAGAATAAATCTTTGCTATAATGAAAAAATATCATTTATATTAGATATTAGTTAGATATTTGCTTTACATTTTTATTTTAGAGAATCCATTGACAGAGTTTCTCTAAAATTAAGATATAGTTTATCTTTAAGGTGAATTTAAGTCTATGTTTCTTGTTAGACAAAAATTAAAAATCAAACAAATCTCAGCACCCAAGTTTGGTCTATCATCTTAGTATACATATATATCCAAGTAAATAATTTTCTAGCATATTAGATTTCACTATGGTTTCTGACTGGTTTTTTTCAGTTTCTTGAGAGCAAGTTTGAAAATGTGGGACCTATTAAATCCAGTTTCTTTAAATGATGTTGTGGATATCAGTACTAGCAGGGTCCTATATGTAGTGGTTAGTTAAGAGAAATATCAAATTTTTTTGGCAAGAATAATTAGGATTCACCATAGTTAATCACTGCTTCAATCAAGTACCACCTGAGTAAAATTCATTCCTGATTTTTAAGGAGTAAGCAAATCTGATAAGAAATGTACTGGGGTAAAGGTAGTGCATTTGAGGGGAAATTATTTACATTATCAGATTATGTTATTAATAAAAGTATAGATGCTGTATTTAAATGTAAATCTTTTAGTGACATACTTACAGTAAATATGGGTTTATTTGGAGATTGATAGATGCATTTTTTAAATATAATTTTATTACAGAACTTGTGAACTTAATCATACACATTTGTGGAATTCCCAGACAACATCCCACACGATTGTGGAGCATTTGTTACAGATCATGAGATAAGATTATTAGACTCTTATTACTAACTATGGTCCATAGCATACATTTGGCATATTTTTTCCATACTCCCCTGTTACTAACACAGTACGTCTTTGGCATTGATGCAAGAATATTACAGTATTGCTGTTAACTATAGTCCATAGGTTACATTAATTGGTTTTTTTCCCATGCTTCTCCACATTCCTACCACCCTGCAATAGTAACGTACATCTGTTCTGGTTCACAGAAGGACACTCTTGGATTTATACTATTAACCACAATTCTCATCCACCTCTGTGTTCACTATGTTACTTAGTACCTAGATTATTCTCTAGCTTTCCTTCAAATGATATTTACATCCCTAGACTACCCTTTTCAGCCACAATCCCATATGAAAAACCAGCTGCTACTCACTATAATGTGTTACAGTTAGATTAGTTATTTTTGAAATTTTATTTACAGCAGAATTTATATCACATTATAATTGTTCAGAATTTGGGTGTAATAAATAAATTATCTGGTTGTAGAAAGTTTTTTGAAGTCAAGAAACCTTTTGTTAATGAGGAATAATTACCTTGTCACAACTTTTTAAAAATTAAAAATCTCTTTCATTGTTGATAAATGTTTATAATATTTGGGGGGAAAAAACCAACAGTTTTATTAAATCCTTTACTATCAATATTATGAAAATCCACAAGATTAAGTTGTTACTTCTTGACATTTTTGTCAAACCACAGGTAGTAGTGATAATACAGCTCAACAGTGATGTGAGAGAAAGAAAAATTAAATTCATCTTTGTAGAAAAGGATAGTATAACTAAATTGGGGGTGGGGAAGTGAAAAAGAAATCTGGAAGTTTAAGCATTTTTAAAAGCCCAATAAAGTGTGCACAATGATACTCCTTCCATCCCCATCCCCCCAAAAAAGAAAACCTTCTCTGACTCAGTAAAGCTGCTAAGGTTCTTTCATTGTTGTTTTTTAGGGGTGGGGGTGGACAAGTACTATAAAAAATACCGATTGATTCAGAAGTGCCTGTTATATATTATGTGTTGGCAGAATACTGGAAGCTAGCTAGTGCTTGCCAAATTGAGTTTTCTTGGTATAGGCAATACCAATATTTTTCAAAATTAGAAGATTTTATACAAATTAATATGTTGATAATTTTCTGTTCTTAAAAGAGTAAAGGAGTAAAGTCTAACACAACAGATTTGGACTACAGGTAGGCCATCTAGCTTTGCACTGTATCTAATTTTAAGAGTTTCCTGGTCTTCAACATGAGAAATTCTAGCCCAGAGAAGGCCTCACTCAGCACTGCCATGTTATAGCTTAGTGTTTATCTAGTGCTTTGCTCCTCTCCTGACCAAAATCTCTGAGAGCTGATCAGCTTAGTCTAGAAAGGGTGTTTGCAGTTTGGGTGAATTGGGCAGAGTTTCCAAAATAAAATTTAAATCTCTACAGTGGTAGCTGCAAAGTAGAAAAAGTAGCTGATAAATTTCATGTATTTCAAAATAAATAGACCGAAGCAAACTACTCATTTTGTGTTAAGGATGCTCTTTGTGTCATACTAAATTTAAAAGTAACTTATTTTAAAAGTACAATGTTGATAGACCCTATCAGACAAACCTTGCTTTTGCAATTCCATTAAATAAAAAGCCTTTCAGAGAAAGCCAAAATAAACTAGCTTTAGAAGTACCTTAAATACTGTAGTGGTTCCTATTTATTAGTCACAATTTTAGTTGAAAAAAAATGAAACCTTTCTCTGATAGGAAAAAGATAAAGCAGGCATGCATATAAATGCAGATATATTATTTCCTGATTTTAAAATTTATTTTTCCTGAATTAGCATTCATGGAAAAAAATATTGTTCACTGCTGGTAAAGAACTCTTAAGTCAGTGTTTCCTGTTGTAGTTTAATTTGCATTACTATGTCTTTATATTTTAGGAAGGTGGGAAATAGAAGAATTGAAAGAAAACCGAGTACCTGGTGACAGAGGACTGGTATTGAAATCTAGAGCAAAGCATCATGCAATATCTGCTGTATTAGCAAAACCTTTTATTTTTGCTGATAAGCCTTTGATAGTTCAGTAAGTTTTATTATGTTTCTGAATTATTTCCTGAATTTTGTATTAGATTTGTATTATTTGGTTTCTGAATGTAGTTTGATTTTGGATAATGGGTATGAAAACCCAGATTTTCCTTTTCAGTTTGACATGCTTGAATGTACACACATATACACCCAAGATTTTGGGTGAAAAGAAGGCTAATTATAAAATAGTGATTTTATAACATCTACAGTAGTATATAAAATTTGGCCACCGTTAACTATAGAATGCATACTGAAATTGTCAATTTAATTTTATCTCATAATTATTTGCTATTAAGATATTGATCTCAATATATTCAGAGTGGAACTGTAATATTGCTGTTAAACCAGTGATAAGATTTAAAGGCAGCAAATTTATTTTTAAAAGGAGGTACATATACATATAGATAGATCAGTGTCTTTCAAGCATGGAACACTTTTTTTTTTTTAATATTTGTTTTTTATTTATTTTTCTCCCCTCCCCCACCCCACCCCCCACCAGTTGTCTGCTGTTTGTGTCCATTCCATGCATGTTCTTCTGTGTCCACCTGTATTTTTGTCAGTGGTACCCGGAATCCATGTCTCTTTTTGTTCGTCATCTTACTGCATCAGCTCTCCGTGTGTGCGGTGCCATTCCTGGACAGGCAGCACTTTTTTCGTGCTGGGCAGCTCTCCTTACGGGGCACACTCCTTGTTGCGTGGGGCTCCCCTACATGGGGGAACCCTTGTGTGGCACGGCACTCCATGCGTGCATCAGCACTGCGCGTGGGCCAGCTGCACACAGCTCAGGAGGCCCTGGGTTTGAACCTTGGACCTCCCATGTGGTTGGCGGATGCCCTATCCATTGGGCCAAATCCACTTCCCAATGGAACACTTTTAAAGGGCACGTGTTTTCACTGACACCCCACCTAATATTGACATAAACTAGGTTTGTTTGTTTGTTTTTGACATAAACTAGTTTTATTCCAAAGTTGTTTAAATGTGTACTGTCATAAAATCTGGTATAAATCCCTTAAACATTTCACATTTATCACTATAAAACCAAAACAAATTGACTAATTAAGTACAAACACAATAACAACCAAGAAAATTCAAATTAAAAACAAACAAAAAAAGAAAAGATGTAAATGTTACTTTCCTCCCTTATCAGAAATTTTGGCTGTTCAAAGTTAGTTATGGCATATGGAAAGACTAATCATTAACTGTTAACTGTATCACTCCAGAATCTCTTCAGTTTTTTGTAACATATTAAACATACTCCTACATAGCATAACTAAAATACCATCGTGTATTTTAGAGATTTTGAAATCACAAGATTAGAAGCAAACTTTGGGGAAAAAGTTTAAAAAATTATTAAAGGAATTGTTAAATGATAATCCCAAAAAAGAAAAGGAGGCCCGATAAGAATTAAGTAATAGTCATTTGTATATTTGAAAATAATTCAAAGAAGGCATGTGAATGCCTTCTATTAATATTGATAAAAAGAAATGATTAAATAAAATCAAGAGATTTTATATTAAACATTATAATTACTGTGGATTTAAAACATAACTCTACTCAAACTTGTTTCCCAAATTGCCTTATAATGCATATTATGTGGTCATATAAGTTTTGGAAGTTAAAAATAACCTAATATTTGAGATAGGAAGCATACTAACCTCTTAAAGTTCTGGTTCAAGAAACCTCTTTTTAACTTTAATACTGTATTACCCAAGCATATTTGACCAGAGAAGTATTTTTTCCCTCCAACAATAATTCCTGTTTCATGGAATATCTTGGGAAATTATACTCTAAAAAATTAGTAAACATATTCTGCATACTTCCTTTATTGAAATATATCACTCATACATTTTGATCCTTTAGTATCACATCATTTGATATAATTTTCTTTAATCCTCATAACAATATAGCGGGCAGTATCCCCATTTTGTGGATGAGCAAATGAAAACTTAGCTTAAATAACTTGCCTCTGCTCTAGCTGTCAATTTATTAAATGGCAGAGCCAAGAATAAATCTCAGGTCGTTATGATTCAAAAGTAACTGTAACTACTATCGTAGAGTGCTTGAGAAATAAAGCATAGTAGAAAGAAGGGAAAAAATCACTATAATGACGTAACTCAAAGATAATCACTTAAAATTTTACTTGATTTCCTGCTGTTTTTTCAATGCAAAATGTTTATACTAATTAGGTAGCTTATGTTATAATTTTGTGTCCCATTTTTTTCACTTTCCTATCCCTAAAGTTTCTTCAGAAACATTTGAAACTACAGTCCTTTATTAAAATGATCACTAGTTCCTGTGACTTCTTTAATTTTCATCTCTTATTGTTTTAATCCATTAAACCATATTGTAACCTTTTTGGTTTTTCCTTGTTTTTTACTTTCACAGCCATTTCCTCATTGATTTTTGTTGCATGTAATTTATCAAGTTACCAAAAATCTCTTCTAAATTCTGCTCAATAAATCTATGTCCCATTGCCTAACCAAGACTATTTCTTTTTTAAAAGAAACTTTTACTGAGAATTACACTGTGTGGTAAATCCATGGGATGACTCTTAATTCAATACACTCTTTTATCTGTTATGCTGTATTTGCTGTACCTCCTGGCTGTTGAGGTCTGTGAAACCAGGTTATTTTTTGAGTTAATGAAATCCTTTTCTGGAATGATTTAATTGAATGTATGACTTATTTAACATTATTTAGGTGTAGTTGAACTGAAAGACAAATGGGTAGTGGACTAGTTATCCAAAATCTGTAGCAATTTCTTAGAACTCTGTTGCTGTATTTGTGGGCCTAATGGCCTTTGGTTTTGTTATTGTTGTTGTTTGTTTTTTTTTTTTCAGTTTAAAAGACTATTATGTATAATGCCTACATTTTTTATCTGAATTTGAAGTTTCGTATTGTAGTTTTAGTGAAAGTGTCTTTTTCTTAATTCAGCAGCTTGAATGGGAAAAATTGTTTCAGCAAATTGGTTATGTTTTCTTGGATTATAATTATTCTATTTTTAATATTTTGATGGTACGCATTGGGTTGCTGTAGTAGAAAAGAATTTCCACTTATTTCCTAAACATTGAAGATGTGATTTATAAGAGCTTACTGGTAATGTAAAACATTTATGTATAAATGAACTGAGAATAATACATTGCATTTTAAAGAGCAATTACTAATTTTTATTTATCTGCAGTTCTATTATTTTTCCTTTCATTTAGATATGAAGTAAATTTCCAAGATGGTATTGATTGTGGAGGTGCATACATTAAACTCCTAGCAGACACCGATGGTTTGAATCTGGTATGAAATTTTAATATTGAAAAAAACTTTTTAAAGTTAATATTTTTAGAGAACAATTGATAAACCTGAAACTTTATTTTAAAGTGAAAATCAAAAAAATCTTTGAAAGTCATCCTTTTGACAGTATGAATTTATATAGTTTTTACAATTAGCCTTCAAGTTTTATATAAAACTGTACTACTTGATGGCATCAGTTTTGTAATCTTTAGCAATATAAAAAAGTCTACCATACCTATAAATTAAAACTAACTTGATGTCTATAAATTCCATTGAAAGATTAGTTTAGAGTTATATTCTTTTCAGAATAAGAATCTTAAGTTTTTTAAGGGAAGTAAGATAACATAGTAGAGCAGTAAAATGAAATGGCCACAGAGCCAAATAAAAAAGTGTGGCCAGTTCAGGGGTTAGCAACCTATAGGAGACTTAGAAAACAGATAATATAAAAATATTTTCATGATTGAGTAGCTTTATAAGTCTAAGAGTTTGTATTAGTACTATTTGAAGATCAGGGACATTTCTAATAGCATTCCTCTACAGTAGTTCTGTCAGGGTTTCTGCATATAACAAAAATAATATTTGACAGAATCATGTTTGTCTATATATAGACTTTGAAACACTAATAAAAGGCTTCGTATGCTACCATTAGGATCAGGTAAGGAGAGAACATTAGCAGTATATGATGGAGCTGTTGTTTTAGAGACTGTAAGGTAGTTATCACCTGAAGTGAATGCCACATATTTTTCTGAGCACTAAAACTGAAGAACTCAGTTAATACTCAGAGAAACCTTATATGACAGGTAGTGTTATTATCTCCATACTTCAGAGATGATGAAGTGGAGCTACAGAAGGTTAGGTTATTTACTCAGAGCCACATACCCCTAGCGAAAGTAGTAATGGTAGATTTTAACCCAGATGTCTTTCTCCATACCCCATGCTCTTAATCATCTTGCCATGCTAAATGAAGGGAAATGACTAGTAGTAGAACAAGGAGTGTGTCTCTGTCAGTTTTTCTGCTTGAATCTCTTTTTAATCTGCAATCAGATAAGCACCTCTTCTGGTGTCCTTGAATACTAAATATGGATAATCATTTTTGTTCTAATGTTATAAATACACTTTCCTCTAATGTTTTTCTTAATAAAATTTAACACATAGTCATATAAAGCAAATAAAGCTTATGGTGTTGCTAGGGTAATTTTAGTTTCTATGCTGCATCTTTAGGGATGGAAAGTAGTATGGGCTTTTTTTTTAAAAGCTAACACTTCTGAGACAAAATTTCAAAGTTTTCCACTTCTGTTATTTTTCACTTGTGTCAAGTAATTCTTTGGTGAGTTAGCATTTGTTATATTTTTGTAAGCTCTACCCAATTAAATAGAATAGAGAAATTCATTAAATGATCTGTTTACTAATTCCAACACTTATTTTCTTTGAAGGAAAACTTTTATGATAAAACATCCTATACCATTATGTTTGGGCCAGATAAATGTGGAGAAGAATATAAACTTCATTTTATCTTCAGGCATAAACATCCTAAAACTGGAGTTTTTGAAGAGAAACATGCCAAACCTCCAGACGTAGACCTTAAAAAGTTCTTTACAGACAGGAAGACTCATCTCTATACCCTTGGTATATCCTTTTAATTCATTCACAAATTAAAAAATATTTGCTGACTATTGACATATTCATGGCAGGTGCTTTATGAGAAACAAGCATGAATCCTACCCTTCAGGACCTTATCTTTTTGGGAAAATAAGGCATGCATAATAATTATAGCACAAAGTACAAAGTAAAATACCATATGAGAGATACAGATGAAGTACATTTATTAGTTCAAAAGCAATATTATTTCCAACTTGATTCAGAGAAAACCTAGTGAAGGAGATTATATTTGTATTCATCTTGAAATATTGATAGAATGTAGAAAATGATGGGGCAAGGGACTACATTTTAGGAACTGTGAAATTAGACATGATATAAGAAGGAAAAAGTAGAAAATAAAGAAGGGGAGGTCCTAACTCACAAGCTAAAAAGTTTAGATTTTATTCTATAGGCACTTGTGATTATTTTAGGTCCCACCTCATAATGATTGTGGCAAATATTTAAATATTAAGTAACCGCTTATTAACATACATAGTTTTACTTAAGTACATGGGAGGGTTTTTTTATTTTAATAATATATATTTTTTATTAGAGAAGTTGTGAGCGTACAATACAATCATGCATGCTATGCAGTATTCCCATATTTTACCCATCCACCAACATCTTACATTGTTGTGGAACATCATCATCAGACTATTACCACTAACTCTGATCCATAGCTTACATTTGGTGTATTTTCCCATACACCCCCTATTATTAACACTATGTATTAGTATTATAATTTGTTATAGTTCATGAGAGAACACTCTCATATCTGCACTGTTAACCACAGTCCATCTTCTACCACATGGTTCACTGTGTTATACAGTCTCGTGCCTTGTATAATCTGTCCAAAGTCTTAAAGACATGGGGTGTGTATAGACTTTGGGGATGTTTTCGTTTCCCTGCTGCTAAAACAAACATACAATGGGTTGACTTAACAACAAGAATTTATTGGCTCATGGTTTCTGAGGCTAGAAAATTTGCTTTCTCCTATGGTCATTATCTTCTAGCTAACCGGTCAGCAATCTTTGGGTTCCTTGGCTTTTCTGTCACATGGCCATGCACATAAGAGTGTCTTCTTCCTCTTTCAGGTTCCATTGATTTTCAGCTTCTTGTTTCTCATGTGGCTTTTCTTTCCATGTCCTATTTACTTTGCTTATAAGAACTTCAGCCATATTAGGTTAAGTCCACCCTCATTCAGGGTACACCTTAATTAATAATATCTTCAAAGGTCCTATCTACAAATGGGTTCACATACCCTCAGGACCAGAGGCTGAGAGCTGAACATGCTTTTGTGGAGAAGTGATTCAGTCCCCCAGGGGTGTTCTGTACGGTGTATCTCCTGTTCACAAGGACACATGGTTATATAGCTTTAGTCTGCCCATGATTGCTTTAAATCACAGCATGTCAGAATCTGGCAAGACAGTTCTTAAATACTCTGTCAGCTTCCTTCCTTAAGTCTCAGCTCCATCCAAGGCCAGGGAATTTTTCTTTCCAAAAACTGCTATTGTAGAAAAAAATTTGTTTGTTGGTCAAAGCAGTCCCCAACTTTATCTTATTTTTAAATACAAGCCATTATACCAAAAGCGCTTTTCTGAAATAATTGTGATATAATACTGGACATTTTGGTAAACATTTAGTAAAAAGTAGAATTAATGATAAATTTTAAGTAGCACAGAAGATATTTATATAATGTGACTTCGTTCAACCTATTTGAAAGCAAACTGGTAGTGTATATAAAAAGCCATAAGAGTTTTATGTTCTTTAAAACCAAGACCAAATTTTAGAAATTTATCCAAAGGAAATAATCCAGAAGAAAGAAAATCATTTATATGAAAGTATACTGAAAATTTGAAATTACCTAAATGTCACTGTACAGAAGTTTTCTATGTAATATATTAAAAGTGAAAATGGAGAAATGCTTATAATATTGAAATTGAAAAAGAGACCAAGATTCAAGTCATAGGCAAATCATGATGGTCACTGGGAAAATGATGCAAGCAAATCGAAAAAGACTAGAAAAAAAGAACTAATTTTTATTAAACACCTGATAAGTACCATACTTCTTTAGATCCATCATTTGCTCTAGGAAACAGCAGTAACTGGTAGGCCTGAAATTAGGTATGATCTTAAACACTTCCTTTTCTCATTACTATATGCAAAAACTTTGACCATTGTGCTGTGATTATTGAATGATTTTTTTCTTTGTTTAAAGTTTCTATATTTTATATTCTGTAGCTGTTTTAAGAATGATACAGGGTAACTTAAAAGATTCCATTGTCTTTTATTATATCGATTTAAACAATCTCAAACTTGTAGAAAAGTTGCACCATTTGTATATATATATACAAAAAATGCTGAAAGAAATTGGGTTGGTTGTATTCTGCCACTATTAAAA